>NW_012122932.1:3569737-3633359 GCF_000951035.1 Colobus angolensis palliatus
GAGAAAGGGAGACCCGGCGATCTGAAGCCGGAGAGGAGGAGGGAGAGAGGCGGGCGGTGGGGCGGGGGCTGAGGAACGCTCGGAGGGAACTGGGAGACGCGGCGCTGGTGCACAGGTGCCTCCTGCTGCCAGGACAACCCGGTGCGTGTTAATGCCTGTGTCCTGGGGCCAACTCGCCTCTCGCGTGTGAAATCAGTTTTCATAGGCTAAGGATTTGTAACTTCATAAAAGATCCCCCTCTAGATTCCGGAGGACAGCGAGCTCCTCCGACCCCATTCCACTCTAAAGGGGAAACAAGGTTTCCAGGTTCAACTCCCGGAACACCCGCCGTGGGCAGCCCCTGGGGAGAAGCCACAGGGGACCGAAGTTTGCAGCTGCCTAGGGCATTGGGAGAAGGAGGAGCGCCGGGAGCAGGCGCGCCTGTGCGTGTGTGCGCGAGGGAGGGAGGAGGCGGGGGTGGTTCTATCCCGGACCAGCTGTGTCCTCCGCCCAGGCCCACCTCTCTGGACCAGCGACAAAAGTTGGAGTAGATGGTCTCCACCTTGCTGACTGTTTTCCAGTGTGTTTGGTAGACGTTTCACAAAAATGGAGGGGATTTACTGGAATTGAGATTGACGTGAGCCAAGAGGGCAGCATTCGTAGGGCGCTAGCGCACATCTTTTTCTTTTTGTTTTGTGTTGTTTGAGACTGAGTTTCGCTCTTGTTGCCCAGGCTGGAGTGAAGTGGCGCGATCTCGGCTTACTGCAACCTCCGCCTCCCGGGTTCGAGCAATTCTCCTACCTCAGCCTCCCGAGTAGCTGGGATTACAGGCATGCGCCACCACACCCTGCCAATTTTTGTATTTTTAGTAGAGACCGAGTTTCACCATGTTGGCCAGGCTGGTCTCGAACTCCTGACCTCAGGTGATCAGCCGGCCTCGGCCTCTCAGAGTGCAGGGATTAGGGGCGTGAGCCACCACGGCCGGCAGCGCACATTTTAAGTAAAGGTCTAGACATGGCCTTTGGCAATGGCCAAATTGGCATGTGTGTGTCTGTAAAGAAGTGGCCTGCGGACACGTGAACAGTGTCAAAGACTGGGAATCAGAACCCCAGGGTTTCAGTCTGCACCTCTGGAATCCAAAGAGATCACAGGTATGAAGGCAGTAGATAAACTAGTGAGTGCTGTGCCAACAGGCGAAGCGTTGTTGTTATTATTAATAATGGAAAATTCCTTCCCCTCCCCACGATAATCCCACACCTCTCCCCCATCTGCCTGTTTGCTGTGCTGAGCCCCCCAAGGGAGAAAAAAAAGGAAAGAACAGGGGCATGGGAGCAATTAGGAGGCACTGGGGCAGGGATGAGCCGGGAGCAGGTGTGGGGTAACCTTCCTTACTGTTACACGGAAAGTCAGGCTTGGCGAGCTCAGAGGGCCAGAGGGGACTCCTGGCTTCCAGTTCAACTTCACCTGCCCCTCCCCAACACAAAATACTGCATTAACCTTCTCCTTCAGCGACTGGGAAGGGCAAGAAGGAAAGAGAGGGGGCTTCTGTATTTGGTTCTTTAGCAACTGAGGCCTAGATTTGTAAAGCAGTTCTCACCTGTTAACTGATTTCTAGGCAAGTGTGCAGAGTGTACATCAGGGAGGAAAAACAGAGAGAAGAGGCACCTCTCACACCCTTCAGTCCTGCTGTTCCCACCTCCCACATCACAGGTCTAAAGCAAATACCACCATCCCTCCTCCCCTTCACACTCCTACCTGCCCCCCACCTCCCCCACCTCTCCACCACTCCCCTCCCCACCAGTTTTTAAATACCACCCTGTCTGATCTCCAGTACAAAAATCCATACCTAGGCCTACCCAGGCTTGTGGAAAGTGCACTGTGTCATCCTAAGACATAGTGACAATAGTTCACTTCACTTTAAATGCTTGGTAACCAACACCTCCACGTCAGAAGGCTGCCTCCGGAGCACTCTTCCTAGGAAGTCAGACTTCCCGGGAATCCCTTGGTGCTGAGAGCCTAGGAGGGCTCTGACCGGCTCTCTTCCCGCAGGCTTTTCTAACCTACTATCTTCCTTCACACCTCTTGTCACAACTTTATAGACGTAGTTATCGTCGTAGTTACTGTCGGCCTCCCTACCTGGAAGTAAGCTTCAGGAAGGCAAGGAGCGGATCTATTATGATCAATCTGCTGACACTGCGCACTGAGGAGCTCCAGCAGTGGTTTAATTAGTAAACTACAGCACACTTTATAGTGCACTCAAACTGATTACTTGTACAGCAATAATTAGTCGTATTCTCTTTTTAAAAATCAACATTGCTGTACAAGTAATCAATTGGAGAACAGTAGTAAGTATACTCAATCAGTTCTTGGTGACCTACAAAGGCCATCTCAAGTAAAGTAGTCTTGTGGCTGGGCACGCAAGATCAGTTTAACTGACTGGATCCTCAGTTCTCTACTCTGAGAAATAATTGCAAACACAACTGTGTTATGAATCAGAATGCAAAATCTGCATGCATTTTTAAGATAAAACGTGAGACTTCAACAAGTATTCCAGGCTGGGCGCGGTGGCTCAGGCCTGTAATCCCAACACTTTGGGAGGCCAAGGTGGGCGGATCACTTGAGGTCAGGAGTTCGAAACCAGCCTGCCCAACATGGTGAAACCCAACGTCTACTAAAAATACAAAAATTAGCCGGGCATGGTGGCAGGTGCCTGTAATCCCAGCTACTCGGAAGGCTGAGACAGGAGAATCGCTTGAACCTGGGAGGTGGAGGTTGCAGTGAGCCGAGATCGAGCCATTGCACTCCAGCCTGGGTGACAGAGAGAGATCCCCTCTCAAAAAAAAAAAAAAGTATTCTAGCAGACCTTTCTTGTACCCCTGTTCCCAGGCAGGTGTGCACTCTCTTCTGTCATCAGGGAAGGCTTAAGAAGCACAGGTCTCATTTCAGCCTCCTGCCTACCATGTGTCATGCCCAGCTGACTGGGGAGGAAACCACGCATCAGTATTCACGATAATAACTGAAATCATCAAACTCTTGACATGTGCCAGGCACTGTCCTCAGCTTCTTATGTGGCTCCTCTCAGAACAACCCATAGGATGGGGCCTATGAGCTGGGACTATTATGAATCGTACCTCAGAGGAAAGCAGGCTCGACTAGGGTATTAGCCAGCGAGGGCTGCAATAACAGAATACACAGACTGGGTGGCTGCAACAACAGAAATTAATTTTCTCACAGTTCTGGATGGTGGAAATCTAAGATCAAGGTGCAGTCAGGGTTAGTGTCAGGTGGGACCTCTCTTCCTGGCTTGTAGGGACACTTTTTGCCTTGTCCTTTCATGGCTTCTCTGTGCATCCAGAGAAAGAGCTCTTGTGTCTCTTCTTATTATTATAAGGACAGCAGTCCTATTGGATTAGAGCTCCACCCTTACAACCTCGTTTAACCTTAATTACCTCCATAAAGACCCTGTCTCCAAATACAGTCACACTTGGGGTTAGGGCTTCAACATATGCGTTTGGGAGGGACACAATTCAGTCCATAACAACAAGCTTAGGTCACTGACATTAATTTGCTCAATCATTCATTCCCCATGTGAGACACAGAGCTGGGGTTCAAACCCAGCTGTCTCCATATCAAAGTCTAGAACCTAGGTGCCAAATCTTCCTGCTTCAGGCCCCAGATATCTCCATGGCACTTAAGCTGCACTATTCAGATATTTCATAGCAATTGCTGCTAATATACTGGGCATAAAAAGCTCAGCATCAAAGTCAAGTGACTTGAGAGTGGAAACAAACTTGGAAGGTAGAATTTCTCTTCTAACAGGATATGTGTCTTCCCATGGGGGGAGAAAAGGATTCATATAACACAGTAACAGATATAGAAACCACTTAAATAATAATGGCAATCCTTCCAGAGGGTTTCCTGATTCACAAATGCTGTACAAAGAGAATCAACCACCAGGCAAAGCCAATGTCTATGGACACCACCTTCTACAGGACAAGTTAATTAACTCTCTGTCCCTATCATCTCCCACATCATACACGTAAAGCAAATAGTGCCACCCGCAGATGAGGATAAATTATGGATACCAATAACACCTATTTCTTGGATTTGTTATAAATAACCTACAAATAATACCTAGCATAGGGGATCCACTCAATAAATCCTGGCTATTGTAATAATTACAATTTTTTTTTTACCACACTCATCATTAATAAGACTGCTTTATAGAACTTCACTTTCTTCTTCCATAAGCTACTGCAACTCTCTTGTTGCTTTTTGAGTCCCTGATCTGTTTTAAGTACTGAGTTAGACAGCTTTGTGTACAACTCAAAGACAGGGAACAGGTTATAATCTTGTTTGCATCATGGTGGTCCCTTATGGTACTTGTCTTTTGGAAGTCCACTTATGACCTTCAATAACTGGACCACTGTCCAAATGACATTTCTGAGAGACCGAAATGTTCATTTTCTGTTATATATTCTCTCTATTCAAGCCTACTGACTGTGGCTATATCATCACAGTTTCGCTTTTGCGAACTGTTCGTTCTTCTTGAACCATCATCTCTTTAAGGCTATGGTCTGAATTTTTTCTGATTTTTTAAAATTTGCCTTCTTAATGTCCAGCATTATGTCTGATCACCCAGGTTCATGTGGAGTGATTGATTTCCCCCAAGGTTCCTTTCCTTTCCCCTTCACAACTGGTTCTTTTTCAACTACTAATATACTGGGCATAAAAAGCTCAGCATCAAAGTCAAGTGACTTGAGAGTGGAAACAAACTTGGAAGGTAGAAGTTTTCCTTCTTTTCCTGGCCAGACTTCTCAAATAAATGGTCAGCAGCTCCTCCCGCACACTCCTTTCACCTCCTGCAGCCTCGTTTCCAATCACACCCTCCACTGAGACCCCTCTCTGAAGGATCACAAATGGCTTCCACTTCCATTGGACCAAGACAGGAGTTTCTTTTGCTGCATGCTGTGTTCTTGGGGAGATCATGTTGTTTACTGGGCAACTCAAGAAACGATCTGATGTTCTTCTTTTCATGGAATGACATTTTCATTGCTCAACAGGTGATCTAAGAATCCATTCTGTCTGTGTCTTGCCTCCATTGAACCAGCTTTTGAGATCCAAATTAGGAAGGCCATGTCTTCCCTACAGTGACCAAGCAGCCTGTAGCTAACTTGTATGATGAGCTCCCCCTGCAGTGACTCGAGACCCAACTTCTGTCCCCAATGCTGTGAATTTCCATGCAGACATACCTCTTCCCTGACATCCAAGTTCATTTCCTACTCCTTCTATGGTAATGGTCTTTTGAAAGGAACCCTTATCCATATTCGAATCATCTTTTTGATCCAAACATATTTCATGAGGTCATCTTTGTCAGTGTTGGGACTCAGTGGAACTGAGTGGTTCAGAGAATGGACAAACTTGGGTTTGAGTTTTAACTGCAAGTTTTTGTATGACCTTGGGCAAGTCACTTTCTCTGACCCTTCAGTGTCTTCATTTGGAATGTCATGGGAAAAGTAATACATGTAGTCTAGCATTCAGAATTTAACCACACCCTGCAATGGGTGTAAGTAGTCATACGGGGCCATATGACTTAACTCTGTTCCCTGTGGAGACTTCTCGTGGTCACTGGGCACTGCTTCCATTTCTTTGTCTCCTGCAGAAGCTGTTTGACTTCTCCACTTTTGTCAAAGTTTTGCCAGCCTCTCCCTCAAATATCAGTTTCAAACTCCCATTTTCACATGAGTGAGCATCCTGCCAAGTAAGTTCCTCCCTCCCACCCTCTGCCAAGAACATATCGTTACTCCATTCTCATCTTTGGTCCAGAAAAACAATCCTGGTTTTAGATACCATCACCTTCTCATACCCTTCTTAATCTTCAAGAAAACCTCAGAACCAAACAAAAAAGTGAACCCATCTGTGTGCAACACCCCCCACCAAACCCCAGCATTTTCCTCCTTCCTTTCCTGGCCAAACTTCTCAAACAAATGGTCAGCAACTCCTCCCGCACACTCCTTTCACCTCCTGCAGCCTCATTTCCAATCACACACTCCACTGAGAGCCCTCTCTGAAGTATCACAAATGGCTTCCACTTCCACTGGACCAAAGTCTAGCCTTGCACCTCCATGGAATCCCATCTCCTCCTTTCTGATGTATTCTCCCAATTTGCAGATGGGAAAATCACGGATTTGGGAATAAGTCTAGGTTAAATGACCACTGCCTCATCCCTCCAGGAAGCCTTTTCTGCCTTCTCCCTGCCCCATCCCACTGTTATAGGTGCTGATAGCCTCTGGGTCTCTCCCACCCTAAGACAAGTTACCCAACCAAGTTGTTTCCTCAGTCTGTAAAGCGAGAAGAATGAAATCCATAGTTGGGAGACTGAAATGCAGTCATATTTGCCCAGCTCCCAGTGCCTGGCCCATAGTAGGTGCTCATTAATTGTTATTTCCCATCTTCTCCCACTTGCTCTATCTTCCCTGTTGCTCTGTCTCTTATCTTCTTGCTCTATCTTCTTTAATGGCTCTTGCCCCTCTCTCCCCTGATCTCCTGACCACCTCAGCCCTCTCGCTATACTCACTCCTGTGAAGAACCAAACCCTTTTATGTGAGTAACTCTCAGATGTCCATCACCAGCCACAATTTGGCCTCCAGTCCCTCATGAACTGCTGCCTATAGTATATTTCCAATCCAAGGTCAACTCCGCCTTTGGGTGACCCAGTTTTGAACTCATCTTATTCACCACCAAATCAGATGACCCTTCCTGTTTCTCTTTTTATGCTAACAACTCAACCACATAAGAAGTTATTGAAGGAAATGGGGATGTTTATGAACAAGACTAAAGTTGAAGGGGGGACATGGAATCAGTTCTCAAATTCATTGTCCTGTAGAAGAGGTAATAGAAAGTTTCTCCAAAAGGAGATTAAACAGAGGCCAGTTTGAACTCAATCTAAAAGAAGCATACGAATGAAAAGAACTGTTTAATGGTAGAATACAAGTTGCCTAGGGACATAATGAGTCAAAGTTTGAGTGGCCACTGATCAGGGAAGCCACAGAATGGCTTAATATGTAGCTTAAGGACTACTCTCACGTAAAATTCAAGAAGCTTTCACAGCTTGACCCTTTTGCGCACGGCAGAGAATAGGACTTCTAGAAGTATATATTTCAACCTAAAGCATTCTTTTTTTATTTAAATATACAGTATATTATAGCTTTTTTTTTTTTGAGACAGAGTCTTGCTCAGTCGCCCAGTCTGGAGTGCAGTGGCGCGATCTCGGCTCACTGCAAGCTCCACCTCCCGGGTTCCCGCCATTCTCCTGCCTCAGCCTCCCAAGTAGCTGGGACTACAGGCGCCCGCCGCCACGCCCGGCTAATTTTTTGCATTTTTAGTAGAGACGGGGTTTCGCCATGTTAGCCAGGATGGTCTCGATCTTCTGACCTCATGATCCGCCCGCCTCGGCCTCCCAAAGTGCTGGGATTACAGGCGTGAGCCACCGCGCCCGGCCTATTATAGCTTTTAATAGGACTTATGAATTATCTATGCTTAAGGATGGAATTTGGGGAGACCGCCTGATGCAATTAAGGACAGTTATTTACAGCTATTGGTCTGATCATGCTTAAACCCTTCAGTGGTTTCTCACTATTTGTAAAACATCAGCTACTGTCCTTGTGGTGCCTCAGGCCTGCCCTGTCTACTCTCCGCCCACTTTGCCAGCTCGCTTTGGACCCCCCCCCACCTCTTGCTCTGGGCTCTCCTCACACTGGCCCTACTCCTTGCAGCTTTGAATATTTTGTGCCTTCACCTGGTTCACCCTTGCTCTTCCTTAGCTCACTGCTCAAATATGACTTCCTCAGGGCAATGTTTCCTAATCTCCCAAGGTACATACCTGTTTTAGATGTTCAGAGCACCCTGCACTTCTCATGAATTGACATTTTCACAATCACAGTTCACTGTGGGCTTGAATTAGCTGTTCATATGAGCTCTGTTGGGGCAGGGCTCTTCTCTCCTTGCTCTCTGCCCTTTCCCCAGGACCTAGTGTATTGCTTGATGCATAGTAGGTGCTCAGTAAATGTCTGTTGAGATGATGAATAAGTGAAAGTGAGAGTACAAAATTCACAGAGTAGAAATTGGATATGGCCACTTTCAACTCCAGGATTCTCCACATCAGTGATTCTCACTTTAGGGACAGAAATGTAGACTTCATCATTATCCATCATTTCCTTTGCCTTCGTCCTTTACACAGTCAAATCCCAAATCCTGTTGACTGTTATTGGGAAATATATCTTGGATGGCTTCTGTATCCTGTTGCCTCGGATAGGAGCTTCCTGTTTCTGCTCTTGCCTTCTCCGGCCTGCCTTAAGGACCACTCCCTATTTATCTAAAGCAGTGGTTCTCAAAACCAGCTGGGCTCAGAATCACCCCCGTGGAGCCTACTGAAAATACACCCACAAAGATTTGATCAGTGGGTCAGAGGTTTAGGAATCTGCTTTTTTTTTTTTCTTTTTTTGCAAATCCCCCAGGTGATTCTGATGTTCACACAAGGGTGATAATTACTGTTTTCAGGCACTGCTTTTGTCTTGACCCTTGACCTTTCCCAAACACCTGCTTCTAGTTCTGTCTTTCACACTTTTCAAATGAATGGGACCCTAGGGTCTGGGTCTGTTACCCAAAGCAACTCTGGAAGCATGAAATGTCTCATTTTATCTTTAAAAAGCCATGCAAATTTTTTATTAGCATCCGTAATATATCTGACCCCTTCTGTCACCCTCTCAAAGTATCTTTCTACAAAATGGACCTTCAGAGATGCATTGTGTTTATCTTGGCTTCTCCTTCCCCTCCCCTCCCCTGCCCTCCACCATGGACTCCCAGGTGATATGAACTCCAGCCTACAATAAATATCCCAGCACAGAGTGCCAGAATGGAAATGGTTCTGGACATGGAAGCAGAACACCCACATCCAAGCCCTGGCTCAGCCGCTCACTTCCATGTTATAAGAAAATACATTTTTAGAAAGTTTTTAACTTTTAGAAGCACTTCGACATTCAACAGTTATCTTCATTTCAGCTTAGCTTCAGAGACATTGCACATGATACACAGAGTGCTTTGTGCAGAGGCTGGGCACCCCCTGCCCATGTGATCATACACGCTGTCACTTAGCAGCTGTTCACAGTGTGGTGGGGGGCGGGGTTGCTATGGGCAAGAAGGAACCTGTGTAATGGGGGACTCATCAGACAGAGAATTGACCCACTAAAGTCCATTTTTCTGGAGACCCTTCCAGTCCTGAGTTTCTCTTCTGTGGCATCTCTTGACCCTGGTGATGGCCCTGTGAAGTAGACAGCAGAGACATTCTCCCCATTGGACAGATGCAATAACTAAGGTTCAAACAGATGGCTCTGCTCTTCCCCCTTCAAGAAAGATGCAACTTAGTGTCATCTCCCTGCCACATCCATCTCTAGATCTCCCCTGACTTTGGGTTACCACCACCCACCTCAGACTGGGCTTTTAGAAGTTTTCACCACACTTGTTGAACTATCTGTTTTATGTGTGTATGAGTCCTGAGGACTAGGACTATCTTCTCTGTCATATTCCCAGTGTCTAACACACAGCAAATGCTTAATAGTTACAGTCAAGTGTAGTTATTGCTGAAAGCCCACTATGACTCAATAGATACTGTCATATTCCCATTTTATACATGAAGAAACCGAGGCTTTGAAAGGTCTATTTATTTATGCAACCCAACTCACCTCCATACCTGAGTTGTTTACCATTGCTCTCCGCTGCTTCTCCATGAATGTTGGAGGGTTATACCCAAGTTAGCTATACGAGGGACTTGCTAGGTAAGATGGGCTAACTAGGTAAAGATTTCTAAGTGGGGACAAGGAGGGTGCCAAGAAGACGAAGAGGAAAAGCGGGTCTGAATAATTCTAGGGAACATCCTTTATCGATGAAGGGGCATATCCAGGCAGCCTGCATGAGGTTTTATTTCTTACCCTTCACATTCTTCCCACTGTGGCCCTTGGAGTTCTGGTATTCAGCATTCATGAAGCTCTCATTCTCCTGGAATTAACAAAGAAGCTGACCCAGGAGGGCCCAGCCGGGGTCTATCCTCCATCTAAATTCCATTTGGGGAATCCCAGCCTTGCCCCAAGTAGGGAGTGGAGGTGCAGAGCTGGTCTGGCGTGATTCTTCTCCCTGGCACAGCTGTCAGGCTGTGGCGGAGGCAGAATGTGGCACCACATTGCAGTCATACCAGTTCTAGGGAACTGACCAACAGCACTCCTCACAGGAGGCAAACTTGGGGGCTTTTTATAGCCTTCTAAGAACCTAGAGGAAAACTGATCTCCTGAGAGAGAGAAATGGAACACGTGCCTTTTCCAGGCGCCATTCCCTCAACTATGTAGTCACCAGATGCCTGCAGTTCAACTTAGGGCAAGAGTCACAGCTAAGTGAGTAGCATAGTGTGGTGGAAGCAATTCACTGCCGGGAGATAAGGATCCTAACCCAGTTCCTTTAATTCCCCCTTGGGCTTCAGTTCCTTCACCATTAAGGTTGAAGTATTATAGTGCAGGGACCAGCAGACCTCATCCCAAGGGCAAAATCTGGCCTGCCACCTGTCTTTGTAAAGAAAATTTTCTTGGAACACAGCCACACCTGTTCATTATGTATTGTCTATGGCTACTTTCTCACTATAAGGACAGAGCTAGGTAGTTGAAACAGAGGCCGAAAAAGCCTAAAATATGTAGTATCTTGTCCCTTACAGAAAAAGTTGGCCAACACCTGGATTAGGCTGTAGAGAGATTGGGAGTGTCTCCCTGGAGCATTGTGGTGAGAAGGATTCTGAGGGTGTGTCCAAACCAAGGAATGAAGCACTGTCCTTAAACCATATGAGAGTGTGTATTCAAGAGTAGTGTTGGGAGGACCCCGGAATGCCATTTACCAGTGTTTTTCAAACTACTTTTGGCCTCAGAAACCTTTTGCAAACAAAATCTTAAGCAACAGACCTGATATGGGTGAAGTGGGAATGAGAAGCCCATTCCATCCCTCTTACTCCCGGGGCAGTACCTAAGGAAGCTATGCAGATCCCATAGGCTTCAGCAGAAGAGCATTAGGAAACCACTTATCTAATCCTATCTCATTCATTCTCCAACTGGGGAAACAGGTACAAGGAGTAGTGGCTTGCCTACAGTCACCTGACGGGTTCCCATTTGGCTTTCCACATGTCACTAATGTGGTTACCAGGTATCAGCAGAAAACAGACATATTTCTGCTGGGAAGAAAGCCTGTCCATTGGCTTTGCAGGGCCTCAGGGCTGCCATTAGTGCACGGTGACCAGGGAGTGCCCTTGCTGACCTGGAGCCCACCTGGTTCAGGGGTGGGACTTGGCCGGGACACATTGTTGATATCTACCCACGTTTCACCGTGGCCTAGTCAAAGTTTTAGAGAATTTTTTTTTTCTGACAGCACCAAAACCAAAAGAAGAAAATAAAAATTAAATTAAACCATATATATTTTTATTTCATTGATACAAAGATATATTTTTTTTAAAACTCAGAATATACCTTACAATTGACATCTTCATGTATTTGTTTTGTTCCCTTTTTTTTTTTTCAAAAAGCTGTTGTTCAATATGAACATATCTTCAAATCAGTGGTATCTTAGAATGGAGAAATTATGATAATTTATACTAAGACTTTCTTTTGAAGATGGAACCAGATTTATTCATTTGTAGAATAAATATTTACTCTTCCTGCCCATTCTTGTTGGAGGGTTTGCTGAAAGCAGATCCTGCTGATGCAAAACCAAGGGGGATTTTTTTTAGCTCCACTTGGCCCAAAAAGAAAACTGATCTCCTGGAAGTGTGCCAGGAAGCCAGAGAGCCTGATGGCTTTTCCTCACTTCCAGCCAGCAACCAGGTGCAGCTCTCAGAGGTTTCAGAGAGGAAGCCCAGGTTTCTCTCCCAGTGTGGCAGAGAAAGTGAAACTTGGTCACCGATGCCTGGAACATGAGGTCATATCTAGTCAGTGTCCATCAGAGAGAATATATAAAGGACCAGAAGTTTCAAGGGACACTTCCTAGCCAGGAGTACTGCAGAGATGGCATTCCAGATGGAGAAAATCATAGAAAGAAGAGCCCAGAAGCGTACTCAGAAAGCAAAGCGGGGCAGCATGCCAAGAGCCCAGAAGAGCAGGTGGAGGTGAAAAGGGGCCTCCATGTCCTTCCAAAGAGTAGGGCCGTATTCTCCCAGTCGCTAACTGGGTGTGTCCCTGTCCTTAGAGGTTGTGTGGCTTGCAATCTGTAACTAATAATAGAGACAGGAGAGTACGAGAACTGAGGTCTCTGGCCGTGGTATCAAATTGCCTAGGGTTTGAATCCTGGCTCTACTCCTTTCGTTTAACCCCCTGAGTTTGTCTCTTCAACTAAAATGGAGATAACAGTCTCCTATCTACAATGAGGGATCATTGGATTCATATAGTAAAAGCACTCAGCACATAAGAAGCAGTCAACTTTTTGAAAAAAGAAAGCAAATGCCTAAAACTCAGGTTTAGAAATAACTGCCTTTCTTAATAAAGTAGAAAGTTATCCAAGTTATCTCTCTGACACTTTCACTCTCGCTCCTTGCCTGCCCATCCTGCAAAGGGATGGTGTTACGGAGACATTGGGGATAAGCCACAGGGAGTGCATGGAACACGTGAGGATCTTTCATCATCTGTGTCACAAAGGAAAACTGGTGTCCTGGGCCCTGGGGAGCAGTGGATGAGTTGTGAGCAGGAAGAGATTATGATGTGTTGCAATTTGGGGAAATTATTAAAGCCAGCAGTGAGCTCACATTAGAATGGAAAGGGAGAGATTGGAAAGAGGTGGCCAGTTAGGAGATACAGCAAATATCTCAAGTGAGCAGCAGACTATAAGACCTTGATGTTTAAAAGCAGAAATACATAAAACTTTAAACTCTTCCACTTTGAGTTAGGTTGATTATACATGATTGTTAGTTTAATGCAGAAGCAGAGAGATATTTGGGGCATTTCAAAACTCAAAACATCCATTTCCATGACTTTTGATCAACGTTTTCTTGGATCCTCAACCCCAATGATGGAGGCAGGAATCACCCCAGGGTCTCCTAGAGCCTATTCAGGGGTGGATTCCTGTGGGGAAGGTTCATGGGGGGCTGGCCCAGAACCAAATCCAGGTTTAACACTGAATGGTTTCTGCAGGTGAGAAGGAAGCAAAGGGGGGAAGACTTCCTACCTGGGCAGACAGTCAGAGTGGCCATCTGAGCTCAACTTTCAGCCTCCCACCTAGAATATCTAGTCTAGGCCCTGGTCTGGTTGATATCCTTTCATCACTGACAACCGCAGCAACATTAGTAATCATAATGAACCCTTACAAGCATGATTCATATGTACCCGGCTTGATGCATACAGTCTTCATACATTGTCTCCCTTTCTTCTTGCCACAACCCTTTGAGGTAAGCACTCTTATTATCTCTGTCTTACATTGAGAAAACAGGCTTGGTGAAATGATGAAACCTGCCTGGGTGAGGGAAGCCAAATCCCAGGTTTGATGTTGGGTACGTCTCACCTGGGTTCACAATGCCACAGCTACCCAGTGTACTGATTCCTCCCTAGCCTTCCTGATGGGGGACTGTCCCACCTGGGCTCTATCCCTCTTGAACGGGATACCTATCTGCCTCTCTTAGTTCAGATTGCTGGAAAGTTACTCTATACAGTAAACCTAATATTGTGGTCTTGGAACTGTCACTCCTGGTCCATTTCTGCTCCCCCAAAGCCCCAGTTCCCCAGGGAGCACATCTGCCCCACCCCTTCTCTTCTCCCACTCCCCAAGAGCCCTTCTGTTCTTGGAGACATCTGTCAAAGGCAGAATTCATGAGGCCTCCCTAGTCTGTGGTCCTTCCTGTGAATTCCAGGTTGTCGCTTAGCCCCTCCTTAGTGCACCTGCTCTGTACCCATTACTGTGCTGAACACTGGGCAGATACGAAGTCAGGCATCATCTCAGTCCTCATGGATTCACAGTTTAGTGGAGAAGGACATCAAACAAGTCATCTACTCTGGCGCATACAACAGGGGAACCTCCCCTGTCCAGGAAGGCTGGATCAGCCTCCTGGAGGAAGTGGCTTCTAAACCAAGAGGTAGCAGTTGGAGAACGGGTTATGCAGAGGAAATACCACAAACAAACCGCACCAGGGTAGGGTCTCAGATATTGCAAATAGGTCAGAAATAGTAAAAAATAATTTTTAAACTCTATTGAATAGAACAAAGCCAACCACATACTCCTATTAGTGTAGCCTGTGGCATCTGTTGATGATTTTCTGATCTCTTGATCACACTGAGGTTTCTGCAAGCCAATTGTCCACCTAATCCTTTGCCTTTCTGACTGAGGTGCTATTCAGTCTCTTCTGAATTCCAGACGTTGTTTGATTGGAAGTGGGAGGTAAGAGGATGGCACATTTATATTAATCACAATTTACCGATTTACAAAATTTCAGTATACAGGGTGCTCCTGCTTCTCAGCAGCATCATCAGCCTTGAGTCTCACAAAAGGTCTGTAGAGGTAGGCAGGGCAGTTATGATCACCCCACTTTGATGTTGAGGAAATTGAGGCTCAGAGACACACAGCGACTTGCCCAAGGTCACACAACCAGTAAGTGTGGAGCTGGGGCTTGAGCCCTGAGATTCTGGCTCCAGTGCCTGTGTTTTCTCCAGAGCACCAAAACACAGTGCACTGTGGGATGTGGAAAGTTTCCAACCCTGGCTCCTGTGGCCTCTGGCAAGTTTAACCTTGCTAGGCCTCAGTTTCCTGTCAGTAAAACTGGGATGAGAGTTCCCACCATATAGGGTGGTTGCAAAGAGCAAATGAGGTAACAGGCACTGAGTGTTAGGCACAGAGAATATTCCCACAATGGCATGTAACAGTCAAAATGAATGAACATGATAACAAGCAGCAATATGGATAAATCTTAGCAGCATAATAGTAAAGAAAAAAGTCAAAAAAAGGTTACCTATAGCACTATATTCTTTTAATACATTTTTAAACTAAAAATTTAAAAAAATATTTTCAGGAGTACATCTGGTTGTACTAAAACTATATACAGGGGAAAGCAAGGACATGGTGAATGCAGCATTCAGGATGATAGATTGGGCAGGGGAGGCAGGCAGGCGGGATCATAAAGTTAGGTGTAAGATATTGTCAAGATCCTAGCTTTTGCTTTGAATGGTAGGTTCGTGTGTGCTTATTCCATTATCAAAAATAACTACATAAATAAATAACTAAAAATGTGGCATGCATGGGCCAATAATGAGAATATCTTATGAAGCAAGGATTCGGATTAATTTTTGTCCACCTGAGGTTTTATTTTTATTTTTTTAATTAATTAATTTATTTATTTGAGATGGAATCTCACTCTGTCGCCCAGGCTGGAGTGCAGGGGTGCAATCTTGGCTCACTGCAGCCTCTGCCTTCTGGGTTCAAGCAACTCTCTGCCTCAGCCTGCCAAGTAGCTGGGACTACAGGCATGTGGGGTTGTTTGTTTGTTTGGTATTTTTAGTACATGTTAGCTAGGTTGGTCTCAATCGCCTGACCTGAAGTGATCTGCCCACCTCAGCCTCCCAAAGTGCTGGGATTACAGGTGTGAGCCACCTCACCTGGCCATGAGGTCGTATTTTTAAAAGAAGTAAAAGTGCAAGGCACAGTACCCATCATATAGGAAGTGTTCAATACATGTTGGCTGTTATTATTATATAGCTTTATTACTATTGATTACATAACCCACATACCCCTAGTCAGAGGCTTTTCTGTCAGCCCAGAGAGATTGGTGAGATGGGTCCCCAAACTCAGAGGTCTCAAAAGCAGAAATCCCCAGTCCCACTAGGCCTCAGGCCAGATATCCGATCTGGTGAATGAACAGCAATTGGGGAATGGTCAGAGGAGCTTACTACTGGCTCCAGCAAGGTCTGTAGGTAGGAGACGCCTATGAGAGGAAGGCCAGAAGGTACGCTAGTGCTGCGATTGAAAGCTTAGGCTCTGGAGTGAGACCTAGGTTTGAATCTTAGCCTGCCAGCTGCGTGCCTTTAGACAAATGACTGTGCCTCTCTGAGCCTCCCTTGGCTCATGTGTAAACAGGCAAAAACAGAACCTACCTCACAGGGTCATTATGAGGAGTGAGGTAATCCATGCAAAATGCTTAGCACAATATCTGGAACATCACTTTAGCGCTTGAAAATACTACCTGCTTTTACCATCAGGCATCCCAGATTACTCCCTGGGACTACGCTGCTTCCCCACGCCATTGGTGGAGGAGACGGTGCAGGACGCTGGATGCGGAAACAGCTGCCATCTTGTGTGAGGAGTGCGCGTGTGTGTCACAGTTTTCCACTTCCTCCTGGACCCATTTCCTTTGTGAGCTCAACAGGGAGGAATCCGCAGACAAAGGAACAATTCTGGGAGAGCCCACTCCCACAGCCAAAAGCTGTTTCCTCAGAAGCGGGTGGCCTTCCCCCACTCCCTCCTGTGTGGTCTGGAAGTGGCTTGGGGAGAAGAAGCTATGGCTTCCGTGGAGGCCCAGAGCTGAGCTGAGAAACAAAGTGCCCCAAGTGACGGCCCTCCTGGTGGAGGACGAGAACCTGGGCAGAGCTGATGCGAGGAAGGCCATTGAGGATGCGGGGCTTCCCTGAGCCTGTCATCCTAGCCTGACTCCTGGGAAGAGTGGCTCCCAGAAACTCCCCATGACCACCCTGTCTTCCTGAAATAACTGTGCATGGAAGAATGGTGCTCTACCATCTCTAACAATAATCCCTACGATTTATCAGCCTTTTCCCAGCCATTCCTCATTTCCCCCTCACACAAACCCATGCATGGGCTTTCTAAGCCCCTTCTTACAGACGAGGAAAATGATTCTCAGGGGGTTAAATAACTCACCCGAAATTACATACTGGCAAATGGGAGGAGTTAGAGCCCAAACTAAGTCCTCCAAGTCCCAAATTCTTCCCACTGTTTTTTGCCTTCTCTCTTCTTCATGAATGTTTCTGTGTTTCTATCCTGTGGAGTCAAATTTGTACTATTCTCTTCAGCATAAGAGGATATTCAGTTTCCTGCAATTGCTGTAATTAACACACACAAAAGTCTTCCAAGGTGACCTCACTACCCCTGCCCTCCCTCACACAGGGGCTATATTTAACTCTTGGAAAGCACTAAGACTGAGGCATTGGCTTTGCAGCTGGGTTTTTTTTTTTTTTTTTTTCTGTCCCTTTGTCATTCTTTTCCAGCCTGCATGTACAGTGGGCTTCCCTATCCAAGCTGGGACAACAGGAAGTGTTTGTCTTAGTGATAAACAATGCGAGTCCAACCAGCGCCATCTCCTTCTACATTCTGCCCACTGTTTGGCCTTCACTTGGACTCAGAGAAGTGCTTGTAAATTCAGAGGAAGGAAGGGAGATGTCCTGATGGCCCCAACTGGGTAGATTTGCAACAACTTGGAAGAGTCTGTGGGCAGGGGAAGGACAGATTTCTCAACCCAGGAAGTGAAGGGCAGTTCTGCCAGCCTCACCGAGGAGCTGGTGACCTCTCTGCAGAGTAAACCCAGATGTGGACACAGACAGAAGAAGCATCCTGAAGGAAAACTGGGGGAGGCATAACAACTAGATCCTCCAGTATTCTCATTCTAGCATCCTCAGTTTCCACATGTGTAAATGGGGCTAATCCACCTTATTGTAAGACTTAATTTATGGGCCAGGCACAGTGGCTCACGCCTGTAATCCCAGCACTTCGGGAGGCCAAGGCAGGCAGATCACGGGGTCAGGAGATTGAGACGATCCTGGCTAACATGATGAAACCCTGTCTCTACTAAAAATACAAAAACTTATCCAGGCGTGGTGGCACGCACCTGTAGTCCCAGCTACTTGGGAGGCTGAGGCAGGAGAATTGCTTGAACCCAGGAAGCGGAGGTCGCAGTGAGCCGAGATCAGGCCACTACACTCCAACCTGGGCAACAGAGCCTCCGTCTCAAAAAAGTAAAATAAAATAAACTTAATTTATGTAAATAATACATGTAAATCACTTAAAGCAGAATATGTCTTATAGTAGTAATGGAAGAGTAATGGAGGTAGCTAACATTTACTGAGAGCTTACTATGTGCCAGACTCTGTTCCAGGTACATTCACATGTGTCGGGGCCTGTTCCCACTGGTGAGGTAGATATGCTCACGTTACTGACGGTGTACATGAGGCACAGGTCATTAACGTGAGTGCCCCAGGGGTACACAGTTTGGAAAATGGGGAACAGGAATTAAACTCAAGTGGTTTAGGTTGCTCAATGTCTGTTATCATTATTTCTCAATGTATATGTTAGAATTAAAATTCACCAACTACAAAATGTGCATCACTAAATAAATTGGCAACCGTATTCATGTGAGGGACACAAGTTCAACAAAATAGAGCATTTGGGAGCCTAGCCAAGTGAAAAATTGGGCTTCTACTTCCTTTTAAGTCCTGGGGGTACTTTTTGTTGCTTGATTTTTTTTTTTTTTTCAAACATCTCTTTACCATACTGAGCCACTGTAAGGCCAGACATGGTTTTAAAATCACACTAACTAGCTGTTAGACTTTATCAACTCTTAAAAGAAAATAAAGTTTGCTCCAAGAATTTATTGTTCCATGTATACTTAAACATTTGCCCTGTGTTTGGCGCTAGCCAAAGCTGGCAATCTTCCTGTACTCAAGGAGCTCAGGCTTAAGTTGGGGAAAGTGACCATCATCAAAAAATACGTAAGTAAATACAAAATCTTACCATGTGAAGTGCCACAGGGAGAGATACTTGATGCTACCATGGCATAAAACGGGAGGAGTAGGTGCAATGAAGAGGACAAGGAAGGTATACCTGAGGAAGTCAGGATTGAGTGGAGAGCTAAAGAGGATGTTACTGGCTGACAGGGGAAGGGAGTTCTGATAGGCAAAAAGAATAGCTCATCAAAGTCCCTGAGTTAAGAGGCTGAAGAACAGAGTGTGAGGAGAGCCTGGAAGGAGATGTCCCTAGAAAAGCCTGCAGGGGCCATGCCCTGTGCCTCACGCCTGTAACCCCAACACTTTGGGAAGCTGAGGCGGGCAGATCACAAGGTGAAGAGATCGAGACCATCCTGGCCAACATGGTGAAACCCCATCTCTACTAAAAATACAAAAATTAGTTGGGCATGGTGGCCCACACCTGTAGTCCCAGCTACTCAGGAGGCTGAGGCAGGAGAATCATTTGAACCCGGGAGGCAGAGATGGCAGTGAGCCGAGATCGTGCCACTACACTCCAGCCTGGTGACAGAGCGAGACTCCATCTCAAAAAAAAAAAAAAAAGAAAGAAAGAAAGAAAAGAAAAGAAAAGCCTGCAGGGTTTGAAAGTCACAGGAAAGGCTGCTCTTCCTTTCCTTCGCCCTACCCAAGCACTGAGCTCACATCTGATCAGCACACTGCTTTTCTTTCCAGGGTGACTTGCCTCCCCACTGGTACAGTGGGTCATACCCCACTAATATGCTGGTTAGTTAAAACACAGTATGCAGAAAGTTCTCTCTAAAATAATGATCAGAAATGTTCAAAGTAATGCACTGGTTCTTGCTCCAGAACAGGAGCCTTTATGAGATGGAAATTGGGTCATTTTCCTTTACATAAGAAAGGAAATTTGAGCAAATCAAAAGAAAAATTGTAGGCCCTTCATAAAACCACAGTCTCACAGTGGTTTTTTTTTCCGTTTTTAAATGGTGCTAGTTGCATTTACTCTGACTTTGAAAACAAAGAAGGATAAGTTATCTTCGTGATCTCTGTAAAGAGGCTGGTCAAATAGTGAGGTGGGGAAAAAAGAAGTTGTATATTTTCCTACTGCTTTGCATTTAATGAATTTGTAATTTGCAAGCTGTTTCCAAGCATTTTTGTACATTCCAGAGTCTGAAAGGTACACAGGAATGAGAACATGAGTCCAAGTGCCAGCACTGGGCCCAGTTTGATAGGAGCCAATGCAGGGTTTATTATTCTTGTGGCTTGCTGAAATTTAATTACTTGTCTTTTGTTATGAACTCATTATCTTTGCGATCTCTAAATAAATCTGACCTTCTGTGCGCTAGTGTCCGTACTGGCTGTGATAAATACCTCTTGCTTAAAGTTTTCACTCAGGCTGCATCAGGGATGTGAACCAGGTAGCAAGTGGTAGTACTTTTTATTGGTAGCTTAATTTCTGCTATCTAACATCTTATTTTGATTTCAGTCATGTGAGGAGAAGATAGAAAAATGATCTTACTCTTAGTTGGGTACTCACCAGGAACAATAAGCACTTAGCAGTCTAATCTTAGATATATTTTAGATAGATGTCTAAATTTTTTTGAAAAACTTTTTTGCAACCCACAGAATAATTACCCCTCATCTTGGGTTTCTGAGCCTCTCTGTCTCACTTAAAAGATTGAAAGCCTATAAACAATGATTAGTCCATTTCTTCCTGTTGTGTCTTTTTCTCATCATTGGAATTCACTGCACCTCCCTAAGACTCAACTAAACCAAGCAAGATAGATGGAATTTATTCGTGGTTCTAAATAAACTGGAGATATAAAGACAGTTCTGTTCTGATGCCCCAGTCTGCCAAGAGCAAAGACACGAGAAGGGGACAGCTTGGGAATTGGGAACGAAATTTTTCCTGACTAGGGACAGCAGGGACCCAGGATTCCTGGGTTGTGTTATTACCCTCTGTCTAGAAGATATTGTCTCCTCATCTTGCATGGAGGGGTCCTTGGAATGTGAGCACCCAGAGGGAAGGGGCTCCGCCAGCTCCTTGTGCCACAGCCATCCCAAGCTCAGTGTCAGGGCCAGAACCATGAATAGTTCACAGGATGAGGCTTTCAGAGTCCCACCATGCCCTCTTGTCCCCATACCTTCCTCCTTTGTGCCTACCACTGCACCTGAAACTCCACAGGATTGTTGCAGATGAATGAAGACAGCAGACATCGAGTGCCTGAGCACCAGACACATCACTTCATTTCATCTTCACCATGACCTTGGAAAGCAGCTACTGTGATCACCCCCACTGTTCGCAGGTGAAGAATCAGAAGCTTAGGAAAGTTTAGAGATTTCCCCCAGAGGCCCACAGCTAGAAAATGACAGAGCTGGGAGGGGAGCCCAAATTGTCCAAGCCTGTGCTTTTAGCCACTCTTCCATGACTTATCTTAAGCATCAAGCTTTGTGTTAGTATTGTGTGAACTTAACACAAAATGCTTTTTCCTGCAACTGATTGTGTGACCATAACTAAGTTAAATAACCTCTTGGACACTCACTTGCTACATGTTTAATATAAAAGGATTAGACTAAGCCATCAAAATATTGGATTCATTGAGTAAATGTTCACTGGGCATCTCCTGTGTACTGATTGAGACACAGACCCTGTCCTCGTGGAGCTTGTTACAACTATAGCAAATCTATTCCTAATGCTGTCTGATCAATACTTTGGAGTCTGCATAGTTCTGGAGAGTATTAGAAAATAACAACAATGACAAAACAATATACAGTATGGCTATCATTTAGTGAATGTTTATTCGAAGCATGGTGCCATGCAAAGTGCTTCACAAGCATTACTCACCTAGTTTTCCAACCCTGTGTGGTTGGGATCCTATTATTCTCATTTTGCCTATGACAAAACCACGGCTCAAAATTTCTAATGTGCCCATCAATGCACAGCTCAGAAGTGGCAGTGCAAGAATCCCAATATACATGGGTCCGACCCCAAAGCCCTAGCCACTGCACTATTCTAAGCAAGACTCCATACTCCAGCTATTTATAATCTTCAGAGGCTCCTATTCCCACCTTGACTCTCAGTTATTTCAGAAGAGGATAACTAATGATAATTTTTTAAGGAATAGGAGAGGTTTTCCCACATTCCTTGTGTTCATAGATGTCCTCTGTAGCATATTTGTTCTGGTGGAGTATTTTGCAGAGGTTGAACCCTTGGACTGCCCACATCAGAATCACTTGGAGTACTTGTGAAAATGCAAGTTCCTGGATCCAGGGACAGACCTACCAAATTAGACTTTCTGGATGGGAGGTCTGGGAATGTGCATTTTCAACAATCCCGCTGGAGGAGTCCTTTCTTACTAAAAATCGAGGTTACTGTCCCGGTGGTATATATGAGCCCCAGCAGAATCACTTGTCATATGCCTTATACCCATGTGACCTCTCCGATTTAAATTCTCTGATGTTTTAAATATCCGTGGTTTGAATTCTCTAGCATTATAGATGGAGCTGTCATCAAACCTCTGTATTCACTGTGACTGGAAGCTAGCTTCTTGCGGTGAGCTCTGTATTGTTCTGGAAGAGCCCAGCACTGGCTGAAAAGTTTCTTACATCCATGATGTATATCAGGTTTTCTCTGGGATGAGATCCCTGCTGTCAATTCAGGTATTTGCTTTCAGTGGTTTATTTTTTTTTTTTTCTATGAGATCGTCACAGTTGGAGCTCTGAAGTTCAAACAGGCCCAGTGGGGAGAGGGCCTTTACGCGGGAATTTCAGCCTCCCGGTGAGGGTTTCCACCCACAGGTGAAGGTATCCCCAGATCAGGAGCCCCGTGAAGTCATGGCCCAGAGCCCTCCATTGGAGGGCTGTGAGAGGAAGCCCAGTATTCACATCTGCCCACCTCCCCCCAGCCCCAGCCTGGCCTCCTGGCCTCTGCTGCACTGAGCTGGGCTGAAGTCTTCTGATGGAGCGTTCAGGTGTGGGGCCAGACAGGCCAGGGTTCAAGGCCTGGCTTTACTGCTTGATGGCTGAGTAACTTCACTTCTTTGAGCCTCCATTTCCTCCTTCGTAGGGCATTGAAAGATTAAATGAGATAATGTGCATTAACTGTCCAGCACAGGGTAACTGCTCAGCTCCAGGGAAAGACTCTTGCAGGTTCAGTGCAAGTTGTGCTTTGCCGCATGGTTCCCCTCCCTCTGCCTCTGCTGCCTGCCAGATCTGTTCAGGTCGCAGAAACCCCGCCAGGACTGGCAGCCCCTCATTCTCCATCTGCTTCTCTCAGATGCACTCAGTTCCTTTCTTCTCCTTTGGTCTGTTTGAACTTTGGTGATCAAATCTCAGTTAAAGGAAGAGCACTTAGATGTCAAGGTCCCATATTAAGAATCCCATCAAAGACCAGGAAGTAAACAAAAAAGGTATTACAAAGCTTGGGTGCTAAAGCTCAGGTTTTTAAATGCAGAGCACTCATGCAGAACCTAACTGTTCTTACTTTAGAAACGACTATAACAAACCTTAAATTAGAAGCGGTAGAGCATTTAGAAGCCAGAAAGCTGCCACACATAGGCATTTACTGATAGCAACAAGAAATTGTTGGAACCTCACAGCAAAAAGAAAGACAAAAGGAAAGAAAGAAACAAAAGAAGGGAGAGAGGGGAAAAAAAAGGAAAAAAGAGAGAGAGGGAGAGTGGAGAGAAAGAGAGAGGAAGGGAGACAAGGGGGGAAGGAGGGAGGGAGGGAGGAACAGATTTAAAAATCCTAAAAAGTTTAGCAATCATTAGTCATTCACTGGGGGGCAGCAGTTTTTAAAGTGTAGCTAGTCCCCAAGATGTTTTCAGGGGGTTTGTAAGGTCCAACCAAATTCTATATAGTACTAAGACATTATATACCTTTTCACTCTCATTCTCTACAAGCTTACAGTGGAGTTTTTCAGGCACAACCTGTGATGAAGGGGTAACTTTGAAAGCTAGTGGGATAAGTATCTCTGTGTTCTTGTGTTTTAAAGATTTTTCGGTTTTAATGTTAATACAATAAATATTGATAGATACAACCCACATAAAACAAAAGCAATTTGCGGTCCTCAACAATTTTTTTTAAGACAGGGTTTTGCTCTGTTACCTAGGCTGGAGTGCAGTAGCACAGTCACAACTTACTGCAACCTCCACCTCCCAGGATCAAGCGATCCTCCCACCCCAGCCTCCCGAGTAGCTGGGACTACAGACACGCGCCACCACTGCCAGCTAATTTTTTGTATACTTTTGTAGATGGGATTTCACCTTGTTGCCCAGTCTAGTCTCAAATTCCTCAGCTCAAGTGATTCGCCCACCTCGTCCTCCCAAAATGCTGAGATTACAGGTGTGAGCCAACACGCCTGGCCCAATAATTTTTAAAAGTGTAAAAGGACCCCGATACCAAAAAGTTTCAGAATGACCGGTATAGGGATAAACAGCCCAGGGCACCCCTGAGCCCTAACATCCTGTGGGAGAGCAGAGAAGTATCATGTGCTTTTGAATGTGAGTCGTGGCTGCAGGCCACAGGAGGGCTCCCAGTCCACCTGCCGCTGCCTTCTTGCATCTTCCATGGCCTCCCTTGTGAGTAATTTCCTAAGAGAAAGTTCGCATGTGTGCATGTTTGAGAGTGAGAGAGAATGCGCATTGGGACAATTGGAACAATCTCTTATTCATTTTTTCTAAGCCCCGCCCAGGGGCCAGGCTGACACATAATTAGTACTCAGTAAATGTTTTGGAATTGAGTTAATCAACATTTAGTGTATTAGTCTGTTCTCACGCTGCTAATAAAGACATACCCGAGACTGGGCAATTTATAAAGGAAAGAGGCTTAATTGACTCGCAGTTCATCATGGCTGGGGAGGCCTCAGAAAACTTACAATCATGGCAGAAGGGGAAGCAAACACATCCTTCTTCACATGGTGGCAACAAGGAGAGGTGCCAAGAAAAAAGGGGGAAAGCCCCGTATAAAACCATCCGGTCTCATGAGAACTCACTCACTGTCACAAGAACAGCAGCACAGGGGTAACTCCCCCACCCCGGCCATGATTCAGTTACCTCCCACTGGGTCCCTCCCATGATACGTGGGGATTCTGGGAGCTACAATTCAAGATGAGATTTGGGTGGGGACACAGCCAAGCCATCTCAGTGTGTCTGTTGAGGGTGCCAGAGGGGTTTGTTACTCCATTTGAAAAGATTTATTTGAAAACAGCTAAAATTTGGCTAAAATGATTTTAAATGATTACCTGCTTTAAAGAGGGAAACATGTCCATCCAGAACCCATGTTTATGTGATATGGTGGGGGCTCAGGCCCCGGAGGCAGCAGGATCTTCAGGCACCTTTCACCCCCCAGAGCTATGCCACTCTGATCTCTAGGGATCACACAGACTTGGAATCAGTCTGGCTCTACCTCTCAAGCTGTGCCACCATCCCATAGCTGCCACAGCCTTAGTATCATCTTCGGAAAAATTAGGCATCCCAATAGGACTGCCCACAGATGTGCCCTGGGGATTGGATGGAAACACGCGCAGAAAGCCCCTCCCTCAGTGCCAAGCAGCTGAGAATGCACATGAGATAGGAGCTGTCCATATCAGCCTTCAGCTCATTGTCAACGAGTTTGGGGTGATGATGGATTTTGTCACAGACTGCAGCATCATGTTTTCCTAACAAGAGTCACTATCTATACATAAGATTTATATTTAAAAGAAGGTCCTAGTGTGGTCATCTGTTCATTCCTCTCTTGTCAGACACATGAAGAGCACTCACACTGAGCAGGCCCCAGACCAGATGGTAAGGAAGCAGAGATTCACAGTCCAGTCCACGCCTGCTAGAGCCTCACAGCCTGCTGAGGGAGGCAGGTGCTCAGGGATCAGCACAGATCAGTGTAGTAAATTCTTCAGTGACAGCAAGAATAGCTGACTTGTGGTGAGCATTCACTCTGTGCTGGACAAGGCCCTTTGCATGCCTGGTGTCATTAATTCTCACAGCCACCCTATGAGGCAGGTTCTGTTATTATCCCCTCTTTAAAGGAGGAAACTGAGTCACCCACGGGTTAAGTATTTTGCTAATGAATGATAGAGCCTGAATTTGAACCCAGGCAATCTGGCTCCAGGACCTGTTCTCTTCTGCGTGATGCTGTATCTCCTCCTACACCTCCAGGCCCTGCAGCTCCAGGTCAGTGTCTCCTGTTCCCTCAGGAGGGCCCAGGGTGGGGAACAGCACATGGAGTTAGGAGTCATGGCTGGAGCTGAAGTCCTGGCTTTTCTTCTTGCCTCTGTGCAACTTCAAGCAAGTTAGTTATCTTCTCTGAGCCTTAGTGTCTTCATCTAAAAGGTAGGGGTGATCATGGGACCTACCTCAACACTTGTGCGTAGGAGCAAAGAAAATACTGTGAGTCAATATATCTCTGTGGTTAAAAGAAGAGAATGAAGAAAGCAGCTTCACTCTAGGCTCTGCCAGCTGTGTGATCCTGGAGAAGATATTTAACCTCCTGAAGCTTTAGTTTCATCCTCCATATAATGGAGATAATAAAATGCTTGATATAAGATTTAAATGAGACAATAAAATGTAAAAGGGCTGAACACAACTGATAATGATTGTTCAGCACAGGTTAGCTTCTGTTATCACGCTTTTGTGCTTAGTGGATTGCAAAGCAGGACAGTACTACTGTGATGAAGCTGGTCTTTGGCTCTAAGGCAAACCAAGTCCCAAGTTACCTTTTGGGGCAGGGAGACATCAGTGACATCATGGTCTTGGCACACTGAAGTCCTTAAAGGACTCTGTGCTCTAGGATCTTGCAACTCATATGGTCCAGGACCACCAGCATCAGCTGCAGCTGGGTGCGGATCAGAAGTACAGAATGTCGGATCCCACCCCGCACCTCCTGAATCAGAATTTGCATTTTGACAAGATCCCCAGGTAATTCTTACACACACTCAAGTTTGAGAAGCATTGGTGTCACGTGGAAAGAAAGAATGGCACTGATAACATGGAGTGAGAAGAGTTAATGTTTAGTTTGGCTGTGGCTGAGGCACCGGAAACAGAAGTTTCCAGAGATTGAAGCACATGAACTGATGGGACAGGAAGGCTCTCTTTCCTGCCTCTGTCCTGGATGGCCAGGAGCTCCAGCCTGAGACCTGTGCTGAGCTTCGAGCTGCAGTGAGAAAGGACCCTGGTCAAGCAAAGCAGAGGGCAATCTGGGGCAGAGGGAGGCCTGAGAGCCCTTGCTCGGGGTTGCCTGAGCTCAGGGTTGCCAGGTGAGCCCAGGAAGGTCCAGTCCTTGGGCGAAGGCCATCTGAGGTAGAGTGGGGAGACCCGGAGGAACACCACAGGACTACCTGAGCAGGACCCTCCCGCGGGAGCTGGGTGGCAGGGCTGGGACAGCTGAGAGCCCCTGGGTCTGCTAGCACACCCGGACCTGCCCTCTGACCCCTGCCACCCAAATGTGCTGTGACTGTGCAGCTGTGACTGTGCCTGTCCGCCTTCCTCCGCAGTGCTGGAGCAGCTGCTCCCAGAGCTGACCGGGTTGCTCAGCCTTCTGGACCACGAGTACCTCAGCGATACCACCCTGGAGAAGAAGATGGCCGTGGCCTCCATCCTGCAGAGCCTGCAGCCCCTTCCAGGTCAGCCGCCGGCAGCCTGCCTGGAGGAGCTCCACTTATGTAGGACAACAAAACCTCCCTTCACCTGACTCAAGAACATGCAGGAACCCTCTGCCCCACCCCCATCCCCAGGGGCTGCCACAGGAGGAAGGCTAAGCCCTGGACACAGCGTCCAGTGCATTCCATGCAAGCTCTTGCCCAATGTCCTTGTCCACTGGGGCCCCATCTCCCCACCGACAGCCCTGGCTGTGCTCTTTGTACTCCTTCACCCCCACCCTCCACACACACACACAACACTCACACACAGAACACACACCCCCACATACCCCCCACACTGACCTACAACACACACACCCAGCCCCTCACACAAGTCAACGTGCTCCCATGCCCCCCACACACCCACCACACCCGACACATGGCACGCACACACCCTAGCATATGCCCGACAGCCCCAGTAATCTGTTTCCATTCTGGGCTTCTGGGCATCCTTTTCCCTGGAGAAAGAGATCGTCAATAACAGTGTACAAACTAAAACAAACTTCGAAACCCAGTGAAATAATTTAGGACGTGAATGCGCTTTGCAAAGTGAGCACTGTGTCCCATGTGGGCTAGAAGTATGAGTGGGGCAGGGGAGACCCTGTCCCTCCTCCTTCACAGCTGGCGTGTCCCTCTTCTTCCTCACAGCAAAGGAGGTCTCCTACCTGTATGTGAACACAGCAGACCTCCATTCGGGGCCCAGCTTCGTGGAGTCCCTCTTTGAAGAATTTGGTAAGTGACCCTCTCCCAGCCTCAGCTACGGAGCCATCCCTTTCTCCCTGTGTGTGCAGAAGGGTCCCCTGACTGGACTGGGCCTGGCTCTAACGTCGCATCATTAAGTCGCTTTGGGCAAGTCCTTGGCCCCTGTGGGCTCTGCCAGCTCTGAAAGTCTAATCAAAGTCTGCCTAGGAATAGGAATTGAGCTCAGAGATTCGAGGAATGGTAGGGATGACCATGCAGTCCAAAGAAGGCGTGACACGTTAGGGTGTTTCCTCGCTGGCCGTGCCCAGGTGATTGCCACTTGAGACACTGAGCTGAGCGGTGCAGTGGCTCAGCAGAAATGAGAGCTTGCGTGGCTGCCATGGGCATGGGAGCAGCTGAGCCGGGTGCATGCACAGTACCTGCCGACCTAGCCCTATCCTGAGGGAAGCCAGCCCTGTTCAACACAGAAAGAAAGCTGCAGGTCTCGGTGAGAGAGTTTTGGGGACTCATAGACTTAGGGAGCACACTGTGCCTTTATAACATAATGCTCAAAGATTTCCAGAGTACCAAAACAAGTGTGATTTTATTTGATCCTCTCTACAATCCTGGAAAACAGACAAGGCAGGCATCATTGCCGCCAGCGTACAGATGAGTTTCAGAGTCGTAAGTCATTTGCTTAGGGTTACTAATGGAGGGGTGGTGGAGCCTGACCTCACACTCAAGCCTCGTGACCCCGAATCCAGCCCTCTTCCCCAGGGCTGTGCTGCTCATCCTCGGCTTTCTTTGCCCCATGGTCTGTCCCTCTGTAGACTGTGACCTGAGTGACCTTCGGGACATGCCAGAGGATGATGGGGAGCCCAGCAAAGGAGCCAGCCCTGAGCCAGCCAAGAGCCCATGCCTGAGAAACGTGAGTCATGGCCTGGGTTCCCACACCTCAGAGCCTCTGTCCCTCTGGAGGAGGCAGGGGAAGCTCTCCCCTTCACTCTGGGTGCCCTCCTGGCGGTTCTGGACCCTGTTGTCTCTCGGGTTGTGGGTGAGGGCACAGGCAGCACCGTATTTCAATGGCCCGTGATGTGCTCGCTCTGTTTTTTTCGTTATTTA
Organism: Colobus angolensis palliatus; assembly: GCF_000951035.1. Classification (NCBI taxonomy): domain Eukaryota; kingdom Metazoa; phylum Chordata; class Mammalia; order Primates; family Cercopithecidae; genus Colobus; species Colobus angolensis. The sequence goes on from NW_012122932.1 coordinate 3,598,919, forward strand.
ATTTTATTTTTATTTTTTATTTTGCCACCTTCCTGACTGGGAAGTCACTGTGTTTGTGCTGAGCAGGGAGAATGTGGTGAACTTATCTGTGCCTTCAGGCCCGAAGGACGTCACCACCCCAACCTCTGATTGCATAACATAAGCCGGGCTGTGGGAAAAGCTCCAGACCAGGAGTTGGGTGACCTCTGCCCGCCCCCATGGCTCTGCTGTGTAGCCTTGGGCGAGTTGCTTCTCTTCTCTGAGCCTGAGTTTGTCACCTACAGAATGAAAGACTGGACCAGATGTAGGATGCCCAACCTTGGGGCCATGGAATTAGAGCAAGGGGCTCATAATCACAACAAGCTTTATCTGTCAGCTGCATAATTCATTGTCATGAATTATGAACCATCACTAGCAATGGTACCAGTCACTAACAACTTACTATGTCCTTTACATGCTGACAGCAACTGAATGAGGCTGGCACGATTGTTATGCCCATTTTACAGATGAGGAAACTGAGGCTCAGAGAGAATGAGTGATATGACCCATGTCCCACAACTCACACGTGGCAAAACTTAGCTGTAAAGCCATGGTTCCCCTGGCCCAGTGGCTCAGCACTCAGCTGCAGGTGGTCCTGCCTCACTAAAGAACAGGCCTCACGCTTCCTTGTCCTACTGCACGTGTGTGTGTAGACATGGTTACAAAGCAGTGCAGAACTCACAGTAGCTTCTGGTAATTTTGTATGTGCTCAGTAAAAAGTATGACTACTGCTGTTTGGCAGTCCACAAAACTTGCAGACATTCCAGGGGAACCCTGATGATTTAAAAAATTGGGGTAAGAAGCACTGGATAAATATGCCCGCAAGTTTTGCCAGCTCTGTGGCTCTATTAAAAGGTATGGCTTCACATCCACACTGCCTCCTGCCTTCCACGAGCTCCTGCCTCCCTCTCCCTCAGCCTCCCTCTCCCCACCCTACTCCACTCCCCTAGCCCTCTTTTTTGTCTCCTTGCAGGCAGCCAACCTGCCTCCACCACTCCCCAACAAACCTCCCCCTGAGGACTACTATGAAGAGGCCCTTCCTCTGGGACCCGGCAAGTCACCTGAGTACATCAGTTCCCACAGTAAGTTCTGGTCCCCTTGGTGGGGCTGGGGACTTCCCCTCCCTGAGAAGCCAAATCTCAGCTCCTCTGTGTCCTGCGGGAGCTGGAAGTGCAAGCCTGTCACCCTCCCAACCGTGTCACCATTGACTGAGGAGAAGCTACCCTGGGCACCTGGCCTCTTCGGTGACAGCCTGGGTGGACCAGTGTGTGTGGCCCCAGGGGCTAGGGACTTAGGTTCTAGTCCCAGATCTGTGTGGCCTTGGAAAATCCCCTTGCCCTCTGGATCTCTGTTCTTCCACCCTTAAAACAAGAAAGAGGAACCAGACACGCCGTGTCGGTGTGCTAGGAGGCAGCTACACAGATGACCACCACTATACTGTTCCCCCTACTAAAACTGCTAACCCAAGTGCTCCTCTCGAGCGGGTGGTGAGATTGTTTCAGTAGACTCACATCCTACAGGTGGGTTAGGTTATTATCGAGTGAATGCATAAAATAAAAAGCACACGGTCCAAACCAGAGGTTGTCAGAGTAGAGTGGGGGTACCCAGGGGTTCATAAGATGATGTAGAGAGAAATATCAGAAGCTTTACTTCTATTTAGTTCAACACATCTTTTAACAAATTCCATGTGAATGTTTTGTAGTATTTATAATCTGATAATAGCATATTTGTAAAAAAAAGTTTATATGTACCCATATAACATACAAAAATACACATAAATATATGTATCTCTTTTCACTAGTAGGTGGGTGCAGTAAAATAATTTAGCGGGCACTGGAACAGGTTACCACTGAAAATCTCTTAAATGGGCCATAAAGGAGAGTCTTTGTCTTTTCATCGGTGTCCTCCAGCATTGCAACACATGGACGTTCTTTTGAGTGAAGATCAGATGAAGTCACTTGTTTGGGTAAAAGGACTTAATGTTACATATAAGAAACTATATCCTAATGTTTGGATCACTCAGCATGAGTAGTTGAATTTGTATAAGATACTGTTTGTGTGATGCTCCTCTGTCATTGAGCAGCACAGCAGAATGTTCTCCAACCACCAAAAAATCATCAGGTTTCTAAAATGATTTCGGGTCGATAAACAGACAGATCGGTTTTATTATGTCATTGAAAACATCAAACACAAAATAGTGCGTACAATTCCATTTGTTTTTTTAAATAGGGTGTACACACACACACACGTATACATACATGCATGCATCCGTTTTAACAATTTTTCAAGGATATGCAAGGAACTATTAATAGGATTTTCCTGCGGGAAATTAATAGAAATATGGGTGAAGGGAACATATTTTTTCATTCGTACTCTTTTGTATTACTGTTTGTGCTTGTTACCATGGTTGAATTTTTTTTTGTGGTAAAATACACATAAGATTAACCATCTCCACCATTTCAAACTGTCCAACAAGTGACATTTAGTACATTCAGTACATTCACAGTGTTCGCAGCCATCACTACTATCTAGTCCCCAAACATTGTCATCACCACAGAAGGAAGCCCATGCCACTAAGCAGTCACTCCCCATTCCCCACCCCAGCCCCTGCTAACCACCAATTCACTTTCTGTCCATATGGATTTGCCTATTCTGGACATTTCACATAAATGGAATCATATAATCTGTGGCCTTTTGAGTCTGGCTTCTTTCACTTAGCGTGTTTTCTAGGTTCATCCATGTTGTAGCATGCCTCAGAACTTCTTTCCTTTCTATGGCTGAACACTATCCCATCATAGGGATAGACCACATTGTGCTTATTCATTCCTCAGCTGATGGATCTTGGGCCAATTGCACCTTTTGGCTATGGTGCTTGGACCAGGTAATCCACAGCCCTCTTCAGCCTTGATAGTCTCAGGTTCTGTGTTATCGCAGACAGCTGTTGGGATGTAAAACAGCCAACTTTATTTTATACATTCAAGGGCAGGGAACAAAGTGCTGCTGGGCCTTCAATCCCAGGTCAAGCCTATTGGCTAGATGGGGCTCCTTCACCTCCCCAGGGAGCTCACTTCCCTCTCAGACAGGGCAGAGAAGACACCTCCCAGAAGCTGCTGGAATCCTGGGTAGAAGGAAAGGGAGGGCTTCAGGAAGGGCTGGGAACTTTGTCCAGGGAAAGCACGCCAAGCCCATCAGGGAGTATCCTTCCTCTCGCACACAGCGTCCAGCCCTGCCAGGTGCCTGATTACTGTGCCCCATGCCCCCTCACCCTTCCCCACTTCACACCTCTGACACTGGCGAACACCCCTGTTCACCTCCCAGGAGATGTCCAGTGTCTGAGGCCTCAGAGTGCCTGCTGGAAAGGCGGCCTCCGAGCCTCACTTGGGAGATAGAACTGGGTGTCCCTATCACCGGGAATGTCAGCGCTGCTGTCTTCAGGAAACAGATGCACAGGAGGGGCTAGGAGCCCAGAGCAGCATTCTGAAGAGCAGTGTGCTGTGAGAGTGAGTTGGACTGGGTGAAGGAAGGCTTCCTGGAGGGGGGATGTGCACCATCCCCTGAGCCGGCACCCCCAGTTCTGATCCAGGCTCTGTCACCAGCAAACTGTGTGTGGCTTGTTTCCTTGTCTGTAAAATGGGGCTGATCTCTACCTCCCTGCCTTGTGGGAATCAAAGGAGACAATCACGGTAATAACAGCTGGCACTCGTTTAGCATATTGTGTGTGCCAGGCACTGGCCTAAGAATTCACATGCATTGTATCACTAAGCCAAGGTGGGAATTGCTCATGTCACTTTCCAGATCAAGAATCTGAAATGCAGAGACTTTTCTTTTCGAGGTCACTCAGTAAATGATAGAGGTAGGACTTGAACTCAACTCTGATTGATCCCAAAGCACATGCTCTTAACCATCTGAACTCAAAGTATGTTCCAGGGACTGCCTGTATCAAAATAACATTTTTTTTAAATTATTGAATAAATTTTTCCCAACTCATTGGAGTCCAATATATTTTCTACTTTTATGGATGTTTAGAATTTTCCTATTAAATAGTCATTTTTTAATGCAGATTCCTCAGCCCAGCCCACTCCAATGAACCAGAATCTCTGGAGATACAGCGCAGGGATCTGCATTTTCAAACAACTCCCAGATGATTCTGATACAGAATACAGTTTGAGACATCGCACTAACACCAGCACTGCACTGTACTACCTCCCAGCTCCAAATGGGAAGGTGTTGTGAAAATCTTCACAGGCAGTTGTAGTCACTATTATGCACAATATTATTATCTCCTCTAGTTCAATTCTTCCTTTGCAGTCCCAGAGGTTTAGAAGGAAGTGAGAGGAAGGGCTGAGGTGGAAGAAGATGAGAAGGCAGAGCAGGGAGGGAGGTCTTAGCCCAGGCAGCTGGTACATTGCTCCCTGCAGTACAAAAATCAGAGCTGTGACCAACACACACACACACACCATGCACACATGCAATACTCTGGCGTCATTGAGGAGGAGCTGACCACTCCCTGCCTAAGGAAGTCAGAGGAAAGCTCTTTGATCTGGGTCTTGATGGATGAGAAGTCCTCTGGCAGAAGAGAGAGAGCACAGGGAACAGCACGAATATGGGCCGGGAGACATGACAGCCCAGCAGGGCAGTTTCTGGTGACAGGAGCAGAGGGACTGTGGGGAGCTAGAACAGATGAGATGCAGAGAGGAGGCCCCACACCCTGGCCCAGAGCTGCTCAGAGTGCCTGCTGTCTCTTCCCTGAGGAGGAGTAGGGGTGTCAGGGTCTCCCTCAGTCCTGGCCCCTGGAGTCTGCCTGTATTTCTCCAAAGTGCAGCTCTTTCTGACAACCCACAGATGGCTGCAGCCCCTCGCACTCGATTGTGGATGGCTACTATGAGGACGCAGACAGCAGCTACCCTGCAACCAGAGTGAACGGCGAGCTTAAGAGCTCCTGTAAGTACCAGGTGGGCGTCAAGATGCTGGGCAGGGCTTCTGCCCTTGCCCTGGCTGTTAGCATGCGTGTGCCCACCAGCCCCTCACCCAGACCATGGTCACCAGAGAGGCCCCAAAGCCCTTGTTTTGGGTGACCCCAGCACTCAGTGGAAGGACCGCTGGAATGAGTCAGGAGGCTTGGATCGAACCCTTTCCCTGATTTTTGATAACTGATCTTAGGTGAGTAATTTCTTTTCGCTGAGCCTCAAGTTTCCTTATCTATAAAATGGAGATTGCTGGGTTATCATGAAAATAATGAAAGACAACAGATGTCAAGATGAAGGGGTAATGACAATAGCATAATTTATTGAGCATTTATTGGGTGCCAAACACTTGGCTAAACACTGTCCATTCGTTGGTCTTCAAATAGCCGGCTGAATTGGGTATCTCGTTTATTATGATCATTTTACTGATGAGGACCCTGAAGTTCTGAGAAGGGAAGTAACCAAGATCGCAAAGCAAGGGATAAATCAGTACAACAAAATGCAAAAGTAGGGGCCAGCCAGGCATGGCTCACACCTGTAATCCTAGCACTTTGGGAGGCCAAGGCAGGTGGATCACCTGAGGTCAGGAGTTGGAGACCAGCCTGGCCAACATGGTGAAACCCCATCTCTACTAAAAATACAAAAGTTAGCCAGGTGTGGTGGTGGATGCCTGTAATCCCAGCTACCTGGGAGGCTGAGATAGGAGAATCACTTGAACTCGGGAGGCGGAGGTTGCAGTAAGGCAGAGGTTGCAGTAAGCTGAGATCACACCACTGCAGTCCAGCCTGGGTGACAGAGCAAGACTCCATCTCAAAAAAAAAAAAAAAGTGGAGGCCTTAGTCATTACCAGTGTCATGCCTTATGCCCATGCCTTCCTAGCCTCAGGCCCCAGTGCGGGGATGGCTGCAGAGGGGTGAGAAGGTGCTTCCCCAGAATGGCACAGTGACAGATCCTTTCCCATGACGCCTGCAGATAATGACTCTGACGCAATGAGCAGCTCCTATGAGTCCTACGATGAGGAGGAGGAGGAAGGGAAGAGCCCGCAGCCCCGACACCAGTGGCCCTCAGAGGAGGCCTCCATGCACCTGGTGAGGGAATGCAGGATATGTGCCTTCCTGCTGCGGAAAAAGCGTTTCGGGCAGTGGGCCAAGCAGCTGACGGTCATCAGGGAGGACCAGCTCCTGGTGAGTGGTCTAGCAGCAACCGTGTGCCTTGGCCTCACATGGACTTGCATGTGGGTGTGTCTCTACATACATGTGGATATGTCTGCCTTGGGCATACCCGAAATGACTTGGTGCACAGAAGCTCAAAGCCCCCATGCTCCCAAGATCACGACTTTCCCCACTGGAGCAGAATTTAAACACACACACACACACACACACATACACACTCTCTGTCTCTCTCTCTGTCTCTCTAATTTAAAGACCTGGGCTGGGCACGGTTGCTCACACCTGTAATCCCAGCACTTTTGGAGGCCAAGGCAGGTGGATCACTTGAGGTCAGGAGTTCGAGACCAGCCTGGCCAACATGGTGAAACCCCATCTCTACTAAAAATACAAAAAAATTAGCCAGGTGTGGTAGTGTGTGCTTGTAGTCCCGGCTACTTGGGAGGCTGAGTCAGGAGAATCACTTGAAACCAGAAGGCTGAGGTTGCAGTGAGCCGAGATTGTGCCAACTTGGGCAACGGTGTGAAACTCCATCTCAAAAACCAAAAAAAAAGACCTGATATAGGCTTTACCATGTTTTTGTTTTGTCAAAAAAAAAGAATTACCACTTTTAAATTTTTGTTGTTTTTCATTATGCAAGTAAATGTGCTTATTTATAAACTAGAGAAAAACAGACGAAAAGTGATTTAAAAAGAACTATTGACCAAACATCAATAATTTCACTGACCAAGAGATAACCACTATTAAGCTTTAGTGTACACATTTCCACCCTCATTTCCATACATCTGTCTTTTATAAAACGAATCCCCTACAAAACTCAATTGTTCTATTACTTGCTTTTTTTAAGAAGGGTTTCTTTTATATTTGCCATCTCTCAGCCTATCATTTCATAAAAGAAAGAGCACCTTTAACTACAAAGTAAGAGGATAAACATAATTTCAGAAAAAGAATAGCTTCTCTCCCCAGAAATCTGTTGACAAGCCTTGCCCAACACGAATGCGTCTGAAACATGACCTTTTCTCACTCCAGGGCGGCACTAGTCCAAGGGACATGACAAACCTCTTTCCAGTCGTACCCCTTCTATATTTTTCTCCACACGTTGCACTAGCTAGGACCTCAAGCACAATGCAAACAGAAGTGGGAGAGCAGGCGTCCTTGTCTCAGTCTAGAGCTCAAAAGGGAAGTCACTGTTAAGGCTGGGTATGGTGACTCATGCCTGTAATCCCAGCACTTTGGGAGGCTGAGGCAGGAGGATCACTTGAAGCTAGGAGTTCAAAATCAGCCTGGGCAACAAAGCAAGGCTCCATCACTACAAAAAAAACAAAATGTTGTTTTATTTAGCCAGGCATAGTGGTATGCACCTGTAGTCCCAGCTACTCAGGAGTCTGAGGCAGGAAGGTTGCTTGAGCCCAGGAGTTTGAAGCTGCAGTGAGCTATGATCACAGCACTGCACATCAGCATGGGTGATAAAGCAAGACCCAGTCTCTAAAAATAATAATAATAATGATTTACCATTCAGGGTGACATTTGCTGTGGTTTGTTTGTAGATGAAAATGTTCCTTATGATTACATTAAGGAGATCCTTCTATTCTTAGTTCGCTTAAATGGATGCTGAATTTTATCAAATACTTTTTCTAGCTCTATTCAGATATGTGATTTTTGGACTTTTTTTCTGTTCATATGGTTAACGATACAGTTGGTCTTTGAATGTTAAACTGCTCTTGCATTCCTAGAATAAACCCCACTTGGTCTTGATGCAGTTGCTTTTTACATACATCTGGAATCCATTTGCTAGCATTTTGTTCCGGGCTTTTGCGATTGTGTTATGAGAGAAATTAGCGTATAATTTTCTCTTTTTGTAATGTCATTGTCAGGTTCTGGTATGAAAGTAATGCTGGACTCATAAAAAAAGATGGGGAAGTGAGAATCATTGTTCATAAACTATTGACTTCCCAAGGCCAACCCTCCATCTCTGCTAGAATTCTGTCTCCCAAATTCCTGCCAGGTAGATTTTTAACTGGCTTCCTCCTGAGCCAGCCCATTTCTTCTCTGGTTCTTTAGGATAACCTGGTCTTCCTAGGATTATGCTACAGTCTGCCTCTTCCCAAATAGGTAGTTGTGACTGAAAATTGCCCAAAGATGCCTCTTCCCAGGCTTCTTTTCCAGGGTGAACAGCCTGGACCCTTCAGCTATCCTCGCACAGTGCCCATGGCTGGGGGGAGGAGGCCTCTAAAGGGAGGTCGGGCCTCCCCTGAGCCTTTGTGTGAGGATGTCTCTCTCCTCTACCCTCTACTTCAGAAGATCCTGATGACTTTCTCTCCCTGACCAGTGTTATAAAAGCTCCAAGGACCGGCAGCCGCATCTGAGGTTGGCACTGGATACCTGCAGCGTCATCTACGTGCCCAAGGACAGCCGGCACAAGAGGCATGAGCTGCGTTTCACCCAGGGGGCTACCGAGGTCTTGGTGCTGTCATTGCAGAGCCGAGAGCAGGCCGAGGAGTGGCTGAAGGTGCGTGGCCTGCACCTGACCTTCCCACCTTCCCACCCTTTCTGTCTTCCCCAAGCCAGCCCTCAGTAGAGCTGGCTCCTGTCCCTGGAAGAGCCTCTTGCTCAGTGCCTGAGCCCAAGTGCCCTGTGTGTGGCTAGGGTTTATGTATGGAAATGGGCCTCAGATAATATCCAAGAGGCAGACTTCATGCTGGAGACCTATATTCCTTCTAGTTATTTGAATTCCCTTTCCAAATCCTTACTGTGGGCTTGTTCAGGCTGCACTTGTAAACCTCCTGGAACTGGAAGCTTAGTATCTACAAAGGAAGCTGATTTCATCATTAGACTAGTGAATTCTTAAAACTACAACAACAATAAAGGAAAAATCCTTCCTTGCCTTGAAACGTACATCCTTGTAATGACCACCCATGGGCCAGCTTTTGCCTCTGCAGCTACACGGAACAATGAGAGTTACCAAAAAATGAGCACTTACTTTGTGCCATGCATTGTGCCAAGAGCTTTACATACATGACCTCATTTCTGCTTGAAAATGGGACAAAATATTATTGTTCCCTTTTCACAGATGAGGAAACTAAGACGCAGCTTTGAGAACTTATGTGACTTGCCAAAGGTCACACAACCAAAGTGATTGGAGCCAGAATTTGAAGCTAAGAAGTAAGTCTCCTCCAAAGGCCATAGGCAGGATGACATAGTGATGACATGGGAGAGGGGACTTTGTGGCACCCACACTTGAGTCAAGCCCCAGGCCTAAGGGGTACTTACTGGTTGTGTGACCTTCTGCAAATGACTTTGCCCCTCTGTGCCTGTTTTTTTCATCTGTGAAATGGTCCTTGGAAGGATTCAGGAGAGCACTCGGCACAGTGCCTGCCAGGCAGTGAGTGTGTGGCAACTGTCAGTGATTACTGCCGTGATGACTGTGATGCCCCACCTCACATTCCTTTACAGCAGACCCCCATCCCTGCACCGCCTCTACTTCACTCTGACACCATCCCTTCCTCCTCTGATCTTCCTGCTGGAACAATGAAACCAAACACCTCCCTCCCCACCCAGCCCCTTCCTTCCTGTGATAACCAGCCCCCCTGATGGAACATTTGGTGTTTCTCATTACCCCTTTGTCTCAGGAGGGAAGGAAGGGGAGAACCTGCCTGCTGGGGAAGCCTGTACCCCTCCATGGACTGGTTGGGTCAGCAGATGGAGCCCTAGACTGGAGTTAAAAGAGACCTGCCTTGACATTGATCCTGGGCAGCAGTTAGCCCAGAGGTTAACAGTGGGCAGCTGAACTGCCTGCATTTAGTTTCTGGCTCTGCTGCACCTAACAGGTGGCTTCCCCTCTGCAAGGCTCGTCATCTTAAGCTGTAACTCAGGGCTCACAAGGCTGCTGAGGGATAAAATGGGATAATCCACAGAAAGCCACCAGATAGGTGAGCAACAAATGGTGGCTGTGATTATTTCCTGATCTCATGCTTATTGCTGTGTGGCCTTGGCAAGTGAGTGGACGCCTTTACGAGATAGAGGTGATAACTCCAGCTGCCCTACAGGTTGCCATAAAGGTGCGCATGGCCACAGAAGCAGGCCCCTCACGCTTGTGAGGCTTTATGCTTCCCATCACTCTTCACATCTGTGGTCCCACTGTCCTCAGGCAACCCAAGGAGGAAAGCAGAGGACTAGGATCATTCCCATGTTGCAGATGTGGACACTGAGGCCCAGAGCAGGGAAGTGGCTCTTCCAAGACCACACAACTAATTAGCAGTAAGCCTCTTGGTCCCCATCCTTGTATCTTTTCAACCCAGGGGACAGATATGGGAGAAAGCCTTTATAAGCCCCAATGTGCCCCACGCATGTGCAGGCGGCTATGTCAGCCCATCTCTTCCCCACAGTGGCCCTGACCCTCTGTTCTGCAGCATTCACCACACAGACCCCATTCTTCCTTTGCGTCAACAGCTTCCCTGCCCACCCGTTCACAGCTGTGTGTCCTCTTCACAGGTCATCCGAGAAGTGAGCAAGCCAGTTGGGGGAGCCGAGGGAGTGGAGGTGCCCAGATCCCCAGTCCTCCTGTGCAAGTTGGACCCGGACAAGGTATATCTGTCTCCACTAGGTCTTCCCCGGGCCAGGCAGTGGCCACTCAACACAGGCTCAACCCCAGGGGAACTCACTGGGGGGAAAGCCAGGCAACTGCCAAACTGTAGGTGCTAAGCACAGAGTTGGCACAACAGTAGGTGCTTAATAAATGTCTCCTGAATTCATGAATGCATGAACAAACCAGTGCCTGTGCCCAAAGTGCGATACAAACCAGAGGAGGGAGCGACGCACCTGCCAGGACGGGAGGAGGTCACGTGGCAATCGTGCCATGAAAAATAAGTTGAAATTTGTCAATTAGAAAAGGAGGGTGTATAATCCCAGCACTTTGGGAGGCTAAGGCGGGCGCATCACTTGAGCCCAGGAGTTCAAGACCAGCCTGGACAACATAGTGACCTCATCTCTAAAACACAAAAATTACAAAACTATTATCCAGGTGTGGTGGCACATGCCTGTAGTCCCCACTACTCAGGAGGCTAAGGTAGGAGAATTGCTTGAGTCTGGCAGGTGGAGGCTGCGGTGAGCCATGATTGCGCACTGCACTCCAGCCTGGGCAACACAGTGAGACCCTGTCTCAGAAAAAAAGAAAGAAAAAAGAGAGAGAAAGAAGAAAGAGAAGGAGTGTGCCTGTCTGGAACATGAGAGAAGCAGGCATTAGCCAGTTGGTCAGGCTGTTGGCAAATATGTCCCAGTACCTACACATTGCCAGGTATTGTGGGTAACAAAGGGCCTTGGACCCAAGTCCTCCCCTTAAGGACATTACAGTCGAGGGGAAGGGTTAAGACCCACAGACACGGGCCTTGCATGATGTAATCAAGGCTTGTATTTATAGACTGTGACTGCATGCCCTGCAGTGTACTAAATGCTTTACGTGTATTAACTGAGGTGATTTGCATAAGAACTCTTTGGGTAGGTACATTTTCAGAGGAGAAAGCTGAGACAGAGATTTGCCCAAGGTCACATGGTAAATAAGAATCATAGCCAGGATTTGAACCCAGACGGTCTAGTTCTTGATGACCATGTTGCCCCTCCTCTCAAGACCAGGATCCTTGCACCTGCTTGACGGGTACTCGGTGAGTACCCGGGGCACCCCAGGAACTGTGCTAGCCATTGAAATGCAGTCCAAACACAAACAGGTGCAAGCCCTGCCCTCGCAGCACTTCCAGCCCAGTAGGAAGTAGACATGAATCAAATAGTCACACGGACTTATAAATGCCAAGCTGTGTAAATGCTAGGAGGGAAAAGTACCAGGTACCCTGGGGCCCTGCCTCTGCCTCAGCGCCCCAAGAAGGCTTCTCTGAGGAAGTGATATTTCAAATGAAGATGAAAAATTAACAGGGAAGAGGAGGGAAAAGGCACTCTAAGCAGAGGGAAAAGGCGCAGGAGCAGGAAGAAGCATGGAACTGAAAACGGCCAGTATGGCTAAGCTCAGAGAGAAAGGAGAGCCCACAGCCTATTAGAGTATCGCAGAAAGCTACAGTGAGTGGAACAGGGGCCCACACTGGCTGGAAGGACGAGAAGGGTGAGGGAAGATGGGCACCTATGTTGAGTCTTAAGGCGTAGGCAAGATTTCACTGAGGCAAAGGTGGGCCAAGGGGAGGGAACAGAAGCAAAGGTATGGGATCAGGCAGAGTCACCAGGAGTGGAAGATGTGCCCAGGTGGATGCAGGAGGAGAAGCTCAACCCTATCCTCACTTAGCCTTTGCCATGCGTGAGGCCGGAGGGAAAGCAGCGTTGACGGTGTCAGTGTTTGAGTGTGTGTGTGCACACACTTGCCAGCGATGCTGTGGTGCAGTTCGAAGGATGTGTAGAGAGGAAGAAGAGGCAAGCTGGTAGAGTTGAGATTTTCTGTGGCTGAGCATCCACAGGGAGGGTAACTAGAATGTTGGGGATGGTGTTTTGGGTGGAGAGTGAGGGTGAGGACGTGATGTTGGTGGGTGTCTTCTCCACAGAATCATGTGATTGCAGTGTCACCATCGAGTTCATTCCAAAGTGCTCACGGTACCTCTTTGTATTTGCTCTATCTTGATGAAAAATTTACCATCTGTACACCATTGCAGAACACATGGAGCCATAGCTTCTGTTTCACCATTTGAAGAGGTGATTCTTTATACTTGACAGTCCTGTCCCCTTTCTGACAGCTGTCATGTTTCCAGCCCTTTGGAAATTGAGAGGTGCACATGATCGCCTGTCCTCTCCGTCCCCTGTTGTTTATGGTGAAGCATCCCTGAGCCTGGTTTGAGAGGATCTTGGCAGGAAAGGCTTTGGGGCCTCAGAGCTCTGTAATTCTACCTTCTTAAGTGGGTGGATGTCATTTAATCCTGGCCCAAGTGTGGCTGGCACACTTTAGCTTCTTGAAGAAAGATGGCAGCACACCATACAAGTGTCAGAAATGATACAGTCCGGGCAGGGCGCGGTGGCTCAAGCCTGTAATCTCAGCACTTTGGGAGGCCGAGACGGGCAGATCACGAGGTCAGGAGATCGAGACCATCCTGGCTAACACGGTGAAACCCCGTCTCTACTAAAAATACAAAAAATTAGCTGGGCGAGGTGGTGGGTGCCTGTAGTCCCAGCTACTTGGGAGGCTGAGGCAGGAGAATGGCGTAAGCCCAGGAGGCGGAGCTTGCAGTGAGCTGAGATCCGGCCACTGCACCCCTGCCTAGGCGACAGAGCAAGACTTTGTCCCAAAAAAAAAAAAAAAAAAAAGAAATGATACAGTCCGTGGGCCTTCACTTGGGCTGGCTCCCTCACAGCAGCCCTCTGAAGTGGGTGGAATTCAAGTGAGAAAACCCAGCCTTGGGGAGACAGAAGCACTTTCCCACATTCCCATAGCTAATAAGTGGTAAGAGAGTCATCATTGCTTCCACTCTACATCCCATGGTACCTAGTAGACACTTAATGGACCTTGTATGAATGAATCGATGAATGGTCTAGAGTTGGTGTCATGAGTAAAACTAATTTGGGCTGGCAATGAAATTGTTGACATGTTGTGTGTGCGTGTGTGGGTGTGTGTCGCCTTCCCATCCTCTCCTCCGAGTTAGGATCATAATGGACTCCTGCTGGTCACCAGGTCCCACCATGACTGTTTTGAAAATGTCTGCCAGCTCATCTCTTTTTCTCCATCCTCACTGTCATCTTGGTTCATGCTCTTATTGAGTCTCATCATGACCAGGATGACACTCTCCTAAGTGGCTCTTTTGCTTCCAGTCTTGTCCCCTCTTTTCTTTTTTTTTTTTTTTTTTTTTTTGAGACGGAGTCTCGCTCTGCAGCCCAGGCTGGAGTGCAGTGGCCGGATCTCAGCTCACTGCAAGCTCCGCCTCCTGGGCTTACGCCATTCTCCTGCCTCAGCCTCCCGAGTAGCTGGGACTACAGGCGCCCGCCACGTCGCCCGGCTAGTTTTTCGTATGTTTTAGTAGAGACGGGGTTTCACCGTGTTAGCCAGGATGGTCTCGATCTCCTGACCTCGTGATCCGCCCGTCTCGGCCTCCCAAAGTGCTGGGATTACAGGCTGTCCCCTCTTTTCTATCCCCACAATGCCACTGGAAGTAACTTCCTAAACCAATTTGGATTACATTAGTGTTCCACTTAAATACTTTCCCAGCTTCCTGTCACCTGCCAAATACAGTCCAAATTCCTAAGACATTCATTTCAAAGTGTTATAATTAATTGCCTCCCTCCCCAAATGGACTGTGAATTGCCCAAAGACATAACCATATCTAAGTCATGGTTGTCTTTCCAATACCTGGTATGGTATCAGGCACAGGATAATTGCTGACAAACATTTGTTAACTAATTATCATGTGCTGGGGGAGTTGGAGGGAGATTGAACCAATAAAGGGAAATTCGGGTACCTCCGAATGTGCCCTCTGATGGGGGACTGTCTGTGTCCCTCCTCAGAGGCTGTCTCAAGAGAAGCAGACCTCAGATTCTGACAGCATTGGCATGGGCGACAACTGTTCTACCCTTGGCCGCCGGGAGACCTGTGATCACGGTAGGAGCCTCTGGGGGCTCAGGCTGGGGAATGCTGGAACTGGGCAGGGCCTTGCCATGGGCACACAGCGGCAGAGCAGGTTCTGATCATTCTGGAGACCTGGGTAATGTGACCTGGCCTGCCATCCCTGGAGCTGCAGGCCCATCCTGTGTGCAGGCTGAAAAGGCCACAGGGAAGACTAAGGATGGGTGAGACTCAGGGCTCCCTCCACTCCCCTGACCCATTTCCCCAACAGGCAAAGGGAAGAAGAGCAGCCTGGCAGAACTGAAGGGCTCAATGAGCAGGGCCGCAGGCCGCAAGATCACCCGTATCATCAGCTTTTCCAAGAAGAAGCCACTGGCCGATGACCTGCAGACATCCTCCACCGAGGAGGAGGTTCCCTGCTGTGGTGGGTCCAGGGCATGGGGATGAAGGGTGTTCAGGTCTTGTGGGCGCGGGCTTCTGGGACTGAGGCCAGGAGACCTCATGCCTCATCCACCTCATCCCCAGGGCAGGGGAGGGAACCCCAGCCTACTGGGAGGCTAAGCCCCACTCCATTTACACTCTAGGCTTTCCCATCACTTCCCTTTCCAGAGGCCCTGACACTCAACAAAAGGAAAAGCCAGCTGACCACTGTATTTCTATGCCCCCTGTGACCTTAGTCCAAATCACTGCCCATCTCTGGGCCTCAGTTTCTCAGTTTCCTCCACGATAGCAAGACAGGGGTATCTCATTGCCCAGCACAGAGCGTGCCAGGTGTATAAGTAACAACCCATATTATAGGGAAATTTATTGGAGAAACATATTTAGGTACTTTTTATTATAAATGCATTCAATGTGAATTAAAAGTGATTTGAAGGGGAAAACATTATTTTGCTCATGTAAATGTAGTGTTCCATGTACTGGAATCCAATTTTTAAAAATCACGTATTTTGGATATGCAGTAATATTCTAACCCTGAAAAAAATATTATAAAAGTACATGGCAAGACCAGGCGCAGTGGCTTACCTCTGTAGTCCTAGCACTTTGGGAGGCCGAGGAGGGAGGATCGCTTGAGCCCTGGAGTTTGAGTCCAGCCTGGGTAATATGGTGAAACCCTGTCTATACCAAAAATACAAAAATTAGCCAAGCATGGTGGTGTATGCCTGTAATCCCAGCTACTTGGGAGGCTGAGGTGGGAGGATCACTTGAGCCCGGGAGGTCGAGGCTGCAGTGAGCCGTGATAGAGACACCGTACTCCAGCTTGGGTGTCAGAGGGAGACCCAGTCTCAAAAAATAAATACATAAATAAATACATGGTTACAAAGAAATATTTTGTAATCAGTGAATCAGAGTGCATTATGGTAAAAATAAACAAATTTAAATCTAAAACATTAAGAGGGAATTCTAAACCTGTGGGTCATTAGCTACATAGCAGCTGTGCCTTGGTCAATTTTAGGATTATGTAGGCGAGACACTTTTGTTCCCACACGCTGCCACTGGGTGTCAGCATCATCCATTATTTTCCATCTTTCAGTAATAGTTTTGATTTGGGGAGAAAAGGCAAAAGAGTTGTGTTTTTTATACATCATACGCAGTAGTTCCTGCCCTTTTCATCAAGCTTGGTGTGGCCCAAAGGCTGTGCAGAGATGTACGAATGCCATTATCAGTCCTTGTTTCACGGGTAAGAAATAAACTCAGAGAAAAGCATGCCCAAGGTCACCCTGAGGTCACAGGGGAGAGAAAGCTAACCAGGACCCTGAGGTCTTCTTTCCAGCAGACACAAGGAGCCGCCTTGCGTCCCCATGCTGTCCCGGGGCAGGCTGTGGGAACCTCACACCACTGTCTCCTCCAGGCTACCTGAACGTGCTGGTGAACCAGGGCTGGAAGGAACGCTGGTGCCGCCTGAAGTGCAACACTCTGTATTTCCACAAGGACCACACGGACCTGCGAACCCACGTAAACGCCATCGTCCTGCAAGGCTGTGAGGTGGCCCCGGGCTTTGGGCCCCGACACCCGTTTGCCTTCAGGATCCTGCGCAACCGGCAGGAGGTGGCCATCTTGGAGGTGAGAGGCGAGGGTGGGATACGAGTGGTGCTTGATCTGCGGACTCTGGCCTGAGTGTTGTGTTTTTGTTTGGGGGAGCCCTTGCTGCTGACACCATGGGGACTGAAGGGGAAGGAAAACAAGCCCCGCTCCTGTCAGGTGACCCAAGTAGGATTATAAGACAACATACAGGACACCCACTTAATTTGAATTTCAGGTAAGCCACGAACATTACCCAAAACGTTTTCATAAAAATATAGGTACGTCCCACGCAAGATTGGAGCTCTATCGATACCAAAATATTATTGTTCATCTGACATTCAAATGAAACAAAACATTCTGTATTTTTATTCACTAAATCTGGAAGCACCAGAACCAACGTTTGTTTTTTCTCCCTTACCTTAAAATCCCAAGCCTGAAAGGCATCTAGTCTAGTCTAACCCATTCAGATTCTGGAATCCCCTCTAAGACCTTTCACCAGTACCCTCCTCTCTGTGGAGGAGAAGGTCCACTGCCCCTCCCATTGAGCAATTCAAATTTTAGGAAGATTTTCCCCATACTGAGTTGAAATCTTTGAGCTCCAGGAAGGCAATAACTAGGCCTATTCTGCATACTTTTGTTTTTCCAGAACTCACCAGGATGTCCCGCACTAGAATACTATGGGCTCTAGAAATATTTGTTGAACAAATGAGTGAATGAAGTATGATTTCATTTCACCGATTCACTGTCCTTCTTACTCACGGGCAGCAGCCTCCTCTCTGAGGTCACGCAGAATACGTGGACTCTCTCTTCCACATGGCAACACTTTGGCAATTTAGAATTTAAAATGTTAACACTAGAGGAAAACAGAAAACTAATTTGTCCCATTACAGATAGGAAACTGAGGCCAAGGCAGCCATGTGCTTTATCCAGGAGTCCACCAGTGGTCTCTTGGTCTTGTCCTAGAACCTGACCTCTTGGTCTTGTTTTCTGCCCAAGACCCACTGCCTCTCTCAGTTCTTAAATTTCAAAAAGTATCTTCTCTATAACTCACTTTTATTTTTGGTAGTTTGAGAAAGGTCCCTTATTTCTCTTATACATGAGCAAAAAAATGTGCTTTATTTATTCAAGTTTAGTATCTGTGTGCTAATTTAATTTTATAAGATGCTCTTCAAATGAGAATTAACATAAGTCCATGTTTAGTTGACTGGCAACTTCTTGGAGATTTTCCTATACATAGTATTGTAATTATTTGGCAATTATAACACAAGAAAAAATTTTGATTGAGTTATATGAGAAATGACCTCTTCTAATAAAAAATAAATATTTTTTAAAAATTCAGAGAACACCCAAATGTTGGTTTTATATCCTAATGGTTTGAGGAAGGCTCTGAGAATGGAAAGTGAGAGTAGGGAGGCCTCTGTCTTAGAGAGGTCATCAGGGAGGGCCTCTCTGAGGAGGTGACATTTGAATGGAAACCTGAATAGATGGAAGAAGGGAGCCTCTTGGATTTCTGGATGTGTGCTGTAATCTTATTCCTCTTTGACCCCTGAGTATCGGGTACATAGTCAGTACTTACAAATATTTCTGGGTTTGGCTGAAGTCAACAGGTCTCCAGAAGCTCTGACAGTAGGAAAATGAACTCTACCTTTGCCTCATGTCCTTCAGGCAAGCTGTTCAGAGGACATGGGTCGCTGGCTCGGGCTGCTGCTGGTGGAGATGGGCTCCAGAGTCACTCCAGAGGCACTGCACTATGACTACGTGGATGTGGAGACCTTAACTAGCATCGTCAGTGCTGGGCGCAACTCCTTCCTGTAAGTGTCAGCTGCACCGGCCACACCTGCCCAAGACCTTTCCTGTCTCCAACCCTCTCAGAGGCTGAGTACAGCCCTGGGCACTGGGAGGGAAGGGAGGAGCTAAGGAAAGCTCTGCTTCCTTGGGAAGTTGGAATAGGTGTCTTCCTCTTACAGCAAAGAGTGGGGAGCTGGCTGAAGGAGGTAGCCCAGGGTCAGAGGCAAGCTGTGGATGGAAGGAGCAAAAGTAGAGAGGCCTTGGAGTAGTGGCCTGGGTTCTGCCCTCATGCCATGGGACTTTAAGCTTTCACACACTTGAGCATGGACACATGGCTAGTATATGGCATTCGGGTACTAGAAGAGCCAGGTTCGAGTCCCAGCTCAGTCACCACCAGCAGTGGAAGCTTGCACTGGTTGCTTGCCATCTCAGATCTCTGTTTTCTGACTCATAGAATGGTGGGGATGAATTACCTGCCTTGCAGGTTGTTATGAGAATCACATTGGTCCTGTCTGTGACACCCTAACACAGCCCATGACACAATGCTTCCTGCCACCTTGCTTGTACTAATCTTCTGACCTGCCTTAAGAGTTTCTGCCAGAATCAATGAGAGCGGTGGAGAGGAAAACACTATAAGTCGCAAAGCATCATTGTCATTGTCATTGTCATCATACCTTTTATTTTCTAGATATGCAAGATCCTGCCAGAATCAGTGGCCTGAGCCCCGAGTCTATGATGATGTTCCTTACGAAAAGATGCAGGTACAGTCCCTTGGGGCTGCCCAGGAACGTGGCAAAGGCCACTTATTAGCTCTCCCTCTTTCTGCTCCCTTTACCTTCTGCCTCAGAGAGATCATTTTCATTTAAGCAGCAGTAGCTAGAAGGGGAGCCCCTTCTTATCATAGAGCATGGCTCAGGATGAGGAATCCCTGGCACAGGAGGCTGGGTGGTGCAGTGGAAAGAGACCCAGGTTGGGAGGAAGAAAGGGCTCTGTAGACTGCCAAGCACTACCAAAAGGTGAGGCATTGTCTCCAGTTTGAGCAAGATGCTGGGACCCTCCTCCTGTTTACCGCTCTGTGAACTTATCCTCCTGATTCTGTGGTGTCTGGGGCGGGTGCTGACTCTGGGGCCAACCTGCAAGCCTTCACCTAGTGACTTCGTGATCTTGGAGCTTCAGCTCCCAGGCCAGTCTCCATGTTTTGCTTGCTAAGCCAGAGAAATACCAACTTACTAATTTACAGTGAGGCCTGAGTAGCCATCACATGACCTGGAATGCTCCTGGCAGCATGCCCTGTGCTGTCTCCTCCCTCAGAAAGCAAGAGGAGAGCCACATTCCAACCAGACGCTGGTGGGTGGGTCAGGCCTCACCATTAGCAGGAGAGAGAGGCAATTAAGCTGTGTCTGCAGATGTGTCTGCAGACAGGACCTCTGCCTTGGACGGTGCTGGATGACACACTGAGTTTTCATCTCTAGGACTCCCTTTTCTGGAAATCTCTCCAGTCATCCTTCTGTTCATATGATCTTTCTTCAGACTCAGATAAACCTGTGGATGCAGCTTGAGGTTTTTCTCAGTTGCAGAGTTTAGTGGCCAGATAGCTTAGCACTTAAGGATGTGAAGTTTGAGTCAGACTCAGGGCTGCTGGTCTTCGCTTCCTGACTCCAAAAGGATATGATAAAACCTACCTTCTTGGATGGCTGCAAGAATTAAATAATACTTTATGTAAGAAAGTTTAGGCAAGGTCTGGGTGCCATGGCTCATGCCTATAATCCTGGTACTTTGGGAGGCTGAGGTGGGTGAATCACTTGAGGCCAGGAGCTCGAGTCCAGCCTGACCAACATGGCAAAACCTCATCTCTACTTAAAAACTACAAAAATTAGCCAGACATAGTGGCACATGCCTGTGGTCCCAGCTACTTGGGAGGCTGAGGCAGGAGGATCGCTTGAACCCAGGAGGTGGAGGTTGCAGTGAGCCAAGATCATGCCACTGAACTCCAGCCTGGGCAACAGAGCGAGACTCTGTCTCAAAAAAAAAAAAAAAAAAAGTTTAGGCTGGGCACAGTGGTGGCTCATACCTGTAATCCTAGCACTTAGGGAAGCCGAGATGGGTGGATCACTTAAGCCCAGGAGTTTGAGACCCGCCTGGCCAACATGGCAAAACCCTGTCTCTACAAAAATTAGCTGGGCATGGTGGTGCGCACCTGTTGTCCCAGCTACTCGGGAGGCTCAGGTGGGAGGATCACTTGAGTCCAAGAGGTTGAGGCTGCAGTGAGCCATGATCACACCACTGCACTCAAAACAAGAAATTAGCACAGTGCCTAGACATTGGAAGTTCTTATACAGAGAAGTAAATAGTACTGTTGTTGACAACATCATTATTATGTTACATTATTAACATATTTAACTCACGGTTCCCTAAGCTTTCACTGGATTTTTAGTATTCTTAATATTCTTCATGCACAAATGTATAGTTAATCTATTAAGTTATGTAACTTCTATCACTGGCTCATCTCATCCAGGACTTTTCTTCTTGAGGGAAGACTCTTTTCTTTTTGAGGCAATTCAGAAAATCAGGATACTTCCAAATGTTCTAAAGACAAAAATATCTATGATAAATCAAATATAGCCACCCACAGTCTTTTGAGATTTTCTAATTTTCGTCTCAGCAGGTACTACAGTTTAGGGTTGCCTTCTGCTGCCCCCAGCAGAAAAGTATAAGGTTCAAATGATACACTGCTAGCAAAAGTGCTTTATAATTTGTGAGTGCTGTGCAAGTCTAAAAATGTAAGACCAAAATCTCAGAGCAAGAAGACCCCATACTGAGCAAAGACCGTAGTACAGCCTGCATTGATGAGTCTGCGCCTGCCTGAACTTGACTGTCTTCCTCCATCTCCCACCAGGACGAGGAGCCCGAGCGCCCCACAGGGGCCCAGGTGAAGCGTCACGCCTCCTCCTGCAGTGAGAAGTCCCATCGCGTGGACCCGCAGGTCAAAGTCAAACGCCATGCCTCCAGTGAGTTGTGTGTAGGCCTCCCCTGCTGACTAGGGAGGAAGGGAAGGAAGCAGTCCATAGGAGGGATCTCAGAATCAGTTCCTCTGGTGGGTAAATAAATGAGCAAAGTGAGATGCAAGAAAATACTCTACCCTAAGAAAAATCACAGAGCAAGCACAATGAAAAAGGGCAGCTAGCATGTGGCCTCAGAGGAAAAATGACAGGGAGTTGGGGGGTGGGGAGGTACTATAGGAAACTGATACCCAGTTTCCTCAGGTCCCAACTATAGGGGAGGCTGCTGCTCAGCTCCAGCAGACAATCCCCATGAAGCAGTACCAGGCCCCTAACACCAGATTTGCCAGTTACTTAAAAGAGACAGAAATCTAGACTTTAGGTGAAATCTACTTATTTTTTAATATCAGCAACTATTTTTTTTTTTAATTTAGCACTGAATGAGGCCAAATAGAGAGAGAGAGAGAGACTGTTGACAAGCTCTATCTGTTTCAGAGGCTAACAATTTGTGATTTCTGATCTGGGGTAGTAAGTGGAGAACTGAACCCATCCGAATACCCTGGAGCCAGCTGCCATGAAAGCCACAGCTCACCTTGGTGTCCCGCCCTAGCTCTGCCTAGCACCCCACAGGAGCTCAGTGAATTGCCTGATTGCCACACTGCACAGTAATAACTAAGTATGCCAGGCAACTCTGTTGTAAATTCTGTTTTACTTCCAACAGTAATCTGTGCTCCTGTGTGATTTATCTTTATGAAGAAGCCAGCTTCCTGTGGGACAGCATGTTCCAAAAGTTTTTTCTTTGTTCCTTTACATTTATTCCCCCTGCATCTCAACAGAGTCAAGTTCTGTTCTATGCTTTTTGTAAACTTACTTTTATATTTTAATACCTATTTTTAAAAATACTTTTCTATATTATGGCTCCATTTCATTTGTATAGATCATCCCTTCTGAGGGTCAGGAAATCTGTATTCCATTCCTCATTCCTCCCTTGACTACTGAATTACTGTGTACCTCCAGGAAAAGTCCTTTCCCCTCTCTGGGCCTGAGTTTCCTCTCTGAACAATCAGAAGGGTGTTGTGTAACTTTGCACTCTACTCTTAGAGATACTGGAAATGCAGGGCCTTGTGAAATGCCCATTTTAAAATGGAAATCTAAACTGAAAAAAAGCATGTAAGATTAAAGAAATCACTGAATGTCAATGACAACAACAAAAAACTAACAAGCACACACAAAAAAGTAGACCCTTTCTTCAGATCAAATCTTATATGAAAGCCAAGATTATAAAAGAAAATAAAAGTGGAGCTACTCTGGTTGAGGCCCACTTGGCCTCCACTTTTCCTGTTAGCCATCACCGTGGGGTCATAAGTTTCCTTGAAGGGCAGTGGGAAACCACAGTGGAAGACTGCTAATGAATTCCAACAAGGTTGTTTTTTAGATGAAGAAACTGAAGAAAATAAAAGAGAAGATATCTTAATCCATTTCTCCTGCTATAACAAAATCCCATAAGCTAGGTAACTTATAAATAACAGAAATTTATTTCTCATTGTTCTGGAGGCTGGGAAGTCTGAGATCAAGGTGGCAGCCAATTTGGTGTCTGGTGAGGGCCTGTTTCCTGGTGATGACCATCTTTTTGCTCCCCGGGGTCTCTTTCCCAAGGGCACTAATCACACCCATGAGGGCTCCACCCTGGTGACCTAATCACCTACCAAAGGCCCCACCTCCAAGTGCCATCACATAGGGGATTAGGTTTCAACATATGAATTTTGGGGGATGTAAACATCTAGTCTATAGCCAAAGGATTTTGCCCACGATCATGTATTAATTGCCTATTGCTACATAAGAAATTACCTAAAATTTAGCTCCTCTAAACAATAAGCAGGAACATGTGTTATGTCACATGGTTTCTGTGGATCAGGAATCCTAAATGGCTTGGATAGGTAGTTCTGGCTTGGGGTCTCTCATGAGATCTCAAGATGTTGGCCGGTCATCTGAAGTCATCCAAAGTCTTGACAGGCTGAAGGATCCACTTCTAAGATGACTCACTGCATGCCTGGCAAGTTTGTGCTGGTTGTTGGCAGGAAGCCTCAGTTCTTTGCCATGGGGATCTCTTCATAGAGTTGCTTGTCCTTGTGATGTGACAGCTGGCTTCCCCCAGAGCAAGCAACCCAAGAAGGAACAGCAAGGCTGATACTGCAAGGTCTTTTATGACCTATGGTTAGAAGTTACACTCTGTCATTCTACAATATCCTAATGGTTACACAGGTCAGCACTGTTTAGTGTGGGAGGGGACTATAAAAGGGCATGAATATTAGGAAGGAAGAATCATGGAGGCCAAGTAGATTGCTGAGAAAAATGGTGGTGTGAGAAGCTACATGGACCCACTCTCTAGCAAAACAGCTGTAGCTGGTGAAATTTATTAAAACAAACAATTATTTAAAGTCTGGAAATTTTCCTGAGGGCAAATGAAGAAACATTTATTCTAGAAAATTTGCTAAATCTTAGTAAGAACAGTGAGAGTTTGTGGCATTTGAGCCACAACCTACCCCTTTATTCCCCAACTCAGTTTGAAAGAATCTTCACTCCAGGCACATCTGGACAAGAAAACAGGGCTCCTTCTTTCCCCAGCTGCTAGTCAAGGGCTACAGTATCTCCCCCGGAAGGGCAGGCTGCCAGTATTTTTTGTCATACCCAGCTCCATGCTGCAGAGGCTAAATTCCAGGTGATTGCAGCCAAGAGGTAGGAAGCGCCCTTCCTCTACCCAGATGATAGAGCAAAGGCTTTGCCCCAGGTAGGGTAAGCCAAGAATACTGGGGCCCTGATTGCCTTCATCCTAGCTCACTTGTAGGGCAGAGGTTCCATGCTGGGAGAGGCAAGCAGAGTAGACCAGAGGTTACTGCCCCCACCCAGCACCCTGCTCATAACAGGAATGTCACTCCAAGAGAAACAGGTTCTTAATTTGTTTTGTGCTGCTATAACAGAATACCAGAGACTGGGTAATTTATAATGAACAGAAATTATTAGCTCCTAGTCTAGAGGCTGGAAAAATCCAAGATCAAGCTGTTGACCTCTAGCAAGGGCCTTCTTGCTGCATCATCACATGGAAGAAAATGGAAGGGCAAAGAGGCAAAAGGGGGTTGAATTTGCCCTCTTTTAACGGCATTAATCCCACCCATGAAGGCAAAGCCCTCATGGCCTAAATCACCTCTCAAAGTCCCATCTTTTCATACTGTTACAATTGCAATTAAATTTCAACATGAGTTTTGGAGGGGATGAACATTCAAACCACAGCACAGGTCATTGTTCCCACCCCTGGATCCAGAGCAGTGACTCAGAGATTTTGCCCAGCGGGGAAAGGCAGGCCATAAGAACAGAGAACTCCAAAGCTCTTCCTCAAAAGAACTGACTTTAGTTGGAACAGAGTGTGGGAAAGTGTAAACCAAAGGATGCTCTCAAAAACAATGGAGATTTGGTGGTTATGAGAACAATAAACTAAACCACAGGCTATTTTGTCAGAGAGAACCATAGAAAAGAGACAGCTAAAAATGCCCACAGCTGGGTGTGATGGCTCACCCCTGTCATCCCAACACTTCGGGAGGCTGAGGCAGGTGGATCACTTGAGGAGTTCAAGACCAGGGTAGCCAACATGGCAAAACCCTGTCTCTACTAAAAATACAAAAATTAGCCAGTCATAGTGGTGGGCACCTGTAATCCCAGCTACTCGGGAGGCTGAGGCACAAGAATCGCTTGAACCCAAGAGGCAGAGGTTGCAGTAAGCCGTGATCCTGCCACTGCACTCCAGCCTGGGTGACAGAGTGACACCCTGTCGCAAAAAAAAAAAAAAAAAAAAAAAAAAATTTAACAGAAATTTTTTTAAATAAAAAGAGCCCTCCTAGGGTTAGAATAAATCTCAAAGATGAGCCTCCAAAACTATCCTATAAAGGGGCTGAATTTAATTGGATCAGACCGTGGAGTAATTTATGCATTGTCAAAATCAATAGAGCAAACACCTGACAATTAGTAGAGCCTAACAGCTGGGTGTAATAGCAACAGAGGCAGACTGCTTAACAGGAGATCAGAGAAAGAGTCAGAAATCCCTGCTAATATGCTGTCACACCAGAGTGACTGTACACATGCCAAGGGTATGGCCTCTGAGGAGCAACATCAGTGGCTTCATACTTCAAGAGGAAGTAGACTACACTAAAATAGTTCAGACAAGTCACTAAACATATAAGAAAATAACAGCCCAACAACCCGGTTGGGGGGATGCATATCAAAAGATACTACAATATATTCTCTAAAATGACCAGTTTTCAACAAAAAATTATGAGACACACGACGAAGCAGGAAAATGTGACACATACAGAAGGAAAAAAATCAAGCCACAGAAACTGCCTGAGAGAGGGCCCAAATGTAGAATTTAACAAAGATTTCAAAGCAGCCATTATAAATATATTTAAAGAACTTAAGGAAACCATGCTTAAAGAAATAAAGGAACGGAAGATGACAGTGTATTAGCAGATAGTCTATATTATGGATAGCCTATATTATTGGTAGCCTCTATCAATATATTATTGATAATAGCTCATTCCTCCTGCTATAACAAAATTCCATAAGCTGGGTAACTTATAAACAACAGAAATGTATTTCTCATTGTTCTGGAGAAATTGGTTTCATACTGCAGGAGGAAATAGACTATGCTGAGTACTACACTACACTATACAGAACACTACAGTAGAGGTACATGGAACTACACTACAGTTATATGGAATATAGCTATATGCTATACTATATTATACTGTAGTATATAGTACAGTCATATGGAATATATTATTGATAATATATTGATAGAGGCCTCCAATAGAAAGATAGAAATTATAAAAAAAAGAATAAAATAAAAATCATGAGGCTGAAAAGTACAATAACTGAAATGAAAAACTCACTCAATGGGCACAACAGTAAATTTGACCTGGTAGAAGAATCAGTGAACTTGATGATAGAAAAACAGAGATTATGCAAACCAAAGAGCAGAGAGAAAAAAAGAATGAAGAAAAATGACAGAGCCTCAGAGAATTGTGGAACACCATTAAGTGCACAAACGTGTGTACAGGGAGGACTACAAGGAGAAGAGAGACAGATGAGTATTAAAAATATTCAAATAATGGCTGAAACTTGCCAAATTTATTGAAAAACATTAATTTATACATCCACAAAGCTCAGTGAAATCCAAGTAAGATAAAGGCAAGGAGATCTACAAAAGACACATCATGGTAAAAATGCTTATACCAAAGACAAGGAAAAAACCTTGAAGGCAGAAGAGAAAATCAAGCCATCATGTATAAGAGAACCCCAGTAACATTAACAGCTGTCTTCTCATCAGTAACAAAGCCAGAAGGCCCTCCATGCTGTATTTATGATCAGGCTTGAACTGCAGGGTAGTTGTGTCAGGAACTGATTTTTGCATGGGTCACTGGGTGACCACTGCAATCCCTGCAGCAGCTGGCTAGACAAGACCCCCAATTATCCATAAACTGCAGGAATTATTCTGCACTGACTTATATAAAGCAGCGTGCAGCTCTGTATAGCGCACCAAAAGAAAAAAAAAGAAAGTAAAACTTCCCCCAAGAGGTTGAACTATGGCCTTGAAACAGCTAGAACAGTATTGCACAGCATGGACCCTGGAGTCAGAAAGACATGGAGACATGGGTTTAACCTCGGCTCTGCCACCATTAGTAGTGGGACTTAACCGCTGTGTAGCTCAGTTTCCTCAACAATAGAAGAAAACTAATTATAGTGTAAGTTTTGTGGGCTGGGCGCAGTGGCTCACTCCTGTAATCCCAGCACTTTGGGAGGTTGAGGCAGGCTGATCACTTGAGGTCAGGAGTTCGAGAACAACCTGACCAACATGGCAAAACCCCATCTCTACTAAAAATACAAAAATTAGCCAGTGCACCTGTAGTCCCAGCTACTCTACTTGGGAGGTTGAGGCAGGAGAATCACTTGAACCCCAGAGGTGGAGGTTGCAGTGAGCCGAGATCACGCCACTGCATTCCAGCCTGGGTGACAGAGCGAGATTCTGTCTCAAAAAAATCAATTAAAATCAAAACCACAATGAGATACCATCTCACACCAGTTAGATTGGCAATCATTAAAAAATCAGGAAACAACAGGTGTTGGAGAGGATGTGGAGAAATAGGAACACTTTTACACTGTTGGTGGGATTGTAAACTAGTTCAACCATTATGGAAAACAGTATGGCAATTCCTCAAGGATCTAGAACTAGATGTACCATATGACCCAGCCATCCCACTACTGGGTATATACCCAAAGGATTATAAATTATTCTACTACAAAGACACATGCACACGTATGTTTATTGCAGCACTATTCACAATAGCAAAGACTTGGAATCAACCCAAATGTCCATCTGTGACAGACTGGATTAAGAAAATGTGGCACATATACACCATGGAATACTATGCAGCCATAAAAAAGGATGAGTTTGCGTCCTTTGTAGGGACATAGATGCAGCTGGAAACCATCATTCTTAGCAAACTATCACAAGAAGAGAAAACCAAACATCGCATGTTCTCACTCATAGGTGGGAACTGAACAATGAGATCACTTGGACTCGGGAAGGGGAACATCACACACTGGGGCCTATCATGGGGAGGGAGGAGGGGGGAGGGATTGCATTGGGGAGTTATACCTGATATAAATGATGAATTGATGGGTGCTGACGAGTTGATGGGTGCAGCACACCAACATGGCACAAGTATACATATGTAACAAACCTGCACGTTATGCACATGTACCCTAGAACTTAAAGTATAATAAAAAAAAATCAATTAAAAAAATAACTTACATGATGAGTAAGTGGGAATGCAAGTAAATGGCTCAGCATATAGTGCCTAGTGTATAGTAAATAATACATTTTTGCCATAATTATTTGTTTTTATTGTCCATCATAGTGTTGAACCTATAGTAGACCACCAGGTCTCTCCCTCCCCCAACCCCTTCCCCAGTAATAAAATGGATAACTGACTGTAGCTCAAAGTCTAGAATCTCTGGAGATCTGAGTTATATGGAACGGTCTCCTTGTCTTATAGATATCTGAAAACTGACTATAAAATCTGCTCCTTTAAAACCAAAGTATGTGCTACATCACAAATTTGTTTTTTAATAATACTATCATTATTACCTAACCCTTACTATTTGCCTACTATACTAAATGCTTTTCATTAATCATCTCATTCAACCCTTACCACAACTCTAAGAGTAAACTGTATCCATATCCTTGTTTACAAATAAGGATCAAGGGGGAAAAGGCACAGTAAAACACTACCAGTCTCTTTTGCCTAATGTCACACAACCAGGAAGGTCAAAAATGCCCAAATCTCAGGCTGTCTGTTCCAAGGCCTTGCTCCTAGTCCCTGTGCCCTATGGCCTCCCTTTTGCTTCTTAATTCCTTAGAGGATTCACACTGAATATATCTAAGGGACTTAGTCTAAATATTTCCATTTTATAGATGGAGAAGTTGGGGCTGAGAGAGAAGCTGACACCACCCAAGTACCTTTGCCAGAGGTCAGAACTGAGGGCCTTTCCCTTCCCCACATCTCTACAGGTGCCAATCAATACAAGTATGGCAAGAACCGAGCTGAGGAGGATGCCCGGAGGTACTTGGTAGAAAAAGAGAAGCTGGAGAAAGAGAAAGAGACGATTCGGGCAGAGCTGACAGCACTGAGACAGGAGAAGAGGGAACTGAAGGAAGCCATTCGGAGCAGCCCAGGTACCTATGTGATTGTGGTTCTGAGCACTTATGGGTGGCCAGCTCATCCTTAGGCACAGTAAAGGGAGG
Source organism: Colobus angolensis palliatus (assembly GCF_000951035.1). Lineage (NCBI taxonomy): Eukaryota > Metazoa > Chordata > Mammalia > Primates > Cercopithecidae > Colobus > Colobus angolensis. The sequence goes on from NW_012122932.1 coordinate 3,628,270, forward strand.
TCTCTTGCACAAGTCACCTCGTTTCCTACCCAAGAGGAGTGGGCTTCTCCTCCCCTTCGCCTTCTCCTCTTCCTCTTCTCCTCTTCATCATTATCATCATCATTCTTCCCAATTAAAGAAAGTGCCATCAATTTAATAACTTGTTTTGGAGGGATGAAAAAGCATCACAATAATGTATACACTTAAAGTAGTAAGAAGCAATCTGATTTTAGAAATGTGAAGCATAGAAGTGTGCCTTAGAATCAAAGAAGTAAGAGACGTCATTTTGAACCCCACCTTTATTCATTCACAGATATATGTGAGACATTGGTCCTAGTGCAGGGAATAATGGACATGACACCTTCCCAGGATCCTCTTCTGAAATCAGGGACCTCAGCAGGCCCTGCCTGCTCTGGGCTTCTCCACACCCTATTTTCTGCTGTGTTTCCTTTGCACTCTAACTGCAGTTCAACACACTTTAAGCCTAAGGTTTCTCCACGTGCCGGAGGGAGCAGAAGTCCTGTTGCTATAGATCATGTCCACAAACATGTAGCCCTATGAGAATCTGGTGGACCTATAGACCCTTTTCTAAGAAGAAACACCACAGTTCACAGTGCTGCAAAAAAAAAGTTCAGGAGCTCATGTGGCTGCCTGTGGAGCCTATCCATAGATTGCCTAAGACTCCATGAACCTCAGATTAAGAACTTCTGGTTTAAAGGAGAAGACTTGTTCTGTGTGGCCAAGAACGAGAATCAACAGGAGGAAGGCACAGGAAGGCAGTTTGGTTTCCATATAAAGAATTTTCTGAGTCAGAACCAGGATTTGGAGCAAGTTGACTATCCTTGTCCTGCTCAATTTTTTCCGCTATGGCACTATCACTTGGTAACATATTAGATTGTTTATTATATTTATTATCTATTGTTTGCCACAGACACACAAATATAAGCACTGTAAGGGCAAGGATCTTTGCCTGCTTTGTTCACTGATATATCTAGGGCCGAGGACAATGCCTGATACATGGTAAGCATGCATTAAATACATGGTGAATGATGAATATAAAGAATTCAACATTACTGGAAAATCCTCCAGCACAGCCTCCCTCAGAGCAAAGAATGGAACTGATTTTTAAATCTGGTAAGACCCAACACAGCACTTGGAATGAGAAAGGTACTAATAAAGGTTTGTTAGATTAAATTGAAAAAGTGAGCTGGGTGCCATGGTTCACGCCTGTAATCCTAGCACTTTGGGAGACTGAGGCAGAAGGACCATTTGAGTGCAGGAGTTCGACACCAGCCTAAGCAACATAATGAGACCTCATCTCTATTTGTCTTAAAGAAAGAAAATTTTAAAAATTTATTTAAGAAATTTTAAAAATAAAAATAAATTGGGGCCAGGTGCGGTGGCTCATGCCTGTAATCCCAGCACTTTGGGAGGCTGAGGCAGGTGGATCACGAGGTCAGGAGATCGAGACCATCCTGGCTAACGTGGTGAAACCCCGTCTCTACTAAAAATACAAAAAATTAGCCGGGTGCGGTGGCAGATGCCTGTAGTCCCAGCTACTCGGGAGGCTGAGGCAGGAGAATGGTGTGAATCCAGGAGGTGGAGCTTGCAGTGAGCTGAGATCAGCCACTGCACTCCAGCCTGGGTGACAGAGTGAGACTCTGTCTCAAGGAAAAAAAAAAAATTGAATAAGCAGCAAAATCCTACTGAAAACTCTGGTGTCTGTAAAGCCCTGCTATGACAGTTGTTTACAAGTAACAGAAACCAAAGCTAACCTGGCAGAGAAATGAAAAGAAGATGTAACTGGAAAATTGAGTGATCTGGTGTAGTGGGGTCCAGGGACTTAAATGGTGTCACCAGGAAGTTTATTTCTCATACTCATGCTTCTACCCTTCTCTCCTTTGGTTTCATTCTCCCCTTGTGATGCCACAATGGCTGCACAGTGCCAGCCCTCACCCAGCCTTCCCAGCCAACCCAAGCAAAGAGAGCTTCTCCTCCCAACAACCACCACAAAACCCTCTGGATTCACTCTGATTGGTCCCACTTTCATCCTTAATCCAATCACTGTCACCAGAAGATGAGTTGTGATTATGGGGCAGACCTAAGTTATGTGCCAAACCCTTGAACTGGAAGCAGAGTCAGCCCCACTCAAACTAGAGAGAATGGGGGTAGGGGAGCAGGTGCAGTAGCTCATGCCTGTAATCCCAGCACTTTGGGAGGCCAAGGCTGGTGGATTACTTGAGGTCAGCAATTTGAGACTAGCCTGGCCAATATGGCAAAACCCCATCTCTACTAAAAATACAAAAATGAGCTGGGCGTACTGGTATGTGCCTGTAGTCCCAGCTACTCGGGAGGCTGAGGCGGGAGGATCGCTTGACCCCAAGAGGCAGAGGTTGCAGTGAGCCGAGATCACCCACTGCACTCCAGCCTGGGCAACAGAGTGAGACTCCATCTCAAAAAAAAAAAGAAAAAGAGAGAAGAGAGACAGAATGAGAGGGGGAAGGTGGTTTCCCAATGAAAACTCAAGAGTGCTATTTCCAGGAGATGGTGAAATGGGTACCAGACATTATAAAGACCATAATGAGACCTCATCTCATTATGAAGCTGGAACCCCAGTATGGAACTGGAACCCCAAGCCCAGAGTCCATCTCTTAACCAAGACTGGGGACTGGAAAGGCCCACCAGGAGGGGCAGACAAAGGCATGAGGCCCTGCCAGATTCCCCGACACTTCAGGTCAGGTTCAGCTGTTTCTTATCAATGTATCTTGATTCAGGAGCAAAATTAAAGGCTCTGGAAGAAGCCGTGGCCACCCTGGAAGCTCAGTGTCGGGCAAAGGAGGAGCGCCGGATTGACCTGGAACTGAAGCTGGTGGCTGTGAAGGAGCGCTTGCAGCAATCCCTGGCGGGAGGGCCGGCCCTGGGGTTCTCCATGAGCAACAAGCCCAAGAGTGGGGTGAGTCCAGGGCCTTCCATGCCAGGGGCAGCTACTCCTGTATCCCTCCACACACTGCAGATCTCTCCTTCAAGATCACTCTTTGGAGGTAGGGGTTATGCCCATTTGCAGACAAGAAAACTGAAGTCCAAAGAGGTGAAGGGCATGCCATGGATGGCACAGCTAGGAAGAGGACTCTTGGAGCAATTTCTCTTGATTTTCTGGCCTGTTCTTGTCTCCATAGCTGCATCACCATTTGACTTTTTACCCTAAAGGTGATCTTAGAAATGGCCTTGGGGTTATTGATGATAATAGTAGCTACCATATGTTGAATAACAAGCATGTGTGATCCATTACTATAGGCATCTTAACCTGTATTATCTCACACAATCTTCATGGCAGTCCTATGAGGTAGTTTAGGGGTTGACAGACAAGAAAACTAAGGTTCAGAGATGTCGAATGACTTGCTCAAGGTCACTCAGTGAAGTGGGAGGCAGGATTCCAAACCCAGGAAGTCTTAACTCCAGAACCCTGCTCCAGAGCCCTCCAGTGCAACATGGCGAAACCCTGTCTCTACAAAAACATACAACGGTCTCACATGCCCTCTTCTGGGATCTCCAGGGTACCAGGCCCTGTCCTCAGTGCTCTGTATCCATTATCTCTAATGCTCCCAGTAACTCTGCAAGAAAGATTCACCCACCTCCAATGGGGCTCTCTCAGAGAGGACTTCCCTGACCTCATCTACGCTGGCGTTTCTCAACCTCAGCACTACTGACATTTTGGCCCAGTAACTCCTTCTTATAAGGGACTATTCTGTGCATCAGCAGGATGTTAGGGATGTTAAGGTCCTACCTAAGGATATCAAGTAGAATGTTAAGCAGTATCTCTACCTTCTACTCACTGGTTGCCAGTAGCACCCCCCGACCAGTGACAACCAAAATATCTCCAGAAATTGTCAGATGTTCCCTGGGAGAGCAAAACTGACCCTAGTTGGCCTAAATTACAAACAGCTCCCTCTATTATTCTTCCTCATAGCACTTAACCACAATTTGTGTGTATGTGTGTGTATATATATATTTGTGTCCTTGCTTGTCCAATGTCTGTCTTCTCCACTAGATTCTATTTTTGTTAAGAATTGGACTACATCCATTTATCATTAAATTCCTGACCCTTTACAGAAAAATAGTGGGAGTGCAAGAAATATTTGTCAAATGAATAAATGTTTTGCCTGCTTTCGGGTGAGGAAATTGAGACTTAAAGAGACGAAATAACTTGTCTGATAAGTATGACTTATCGGGAGGCAATGTGTCATTATTATTGTTGTCCCAGGTCACATTTCCTGGTCACACCACACCTGATTGAGCCAGTGCTGTGCCTTCCACCCCTACACTTCCTTTCCATGGGGTGTTTCCAACCTCATTATATAGATGAAAAACATGTCAGCCAAGGACAAAACTTCCCAGAGTCACAGAGGGCTGGTGGAGGAGCTAGCATTGGTTCATTCATCCCAGCTGCTTCCTCCCACCAGCATGACCTGATATTCCCATTCCAGAGCACTTTTCCCTCAGTTTTGGATCCTTCTGACATTCTTTGGAGATAAAGAGAAGCTTTCTCTAAATTTCTTGCAGGTTTAGCTGTTACGATGTCACCCTTAAGGAACTACATCTAGTAAGGTATTATACTAAGCAATTACCTGGAATATGTAAGGAGTAAAGGTAATTTCAAAAATGAGAAGGAATACAGGAGAGAGGTTAAAAGTCAGACCGTGGGGCCAGGCAGGGTAACTCATGCCTATAATCCCAGCACTTTGGGAGGCTGAGATGGGCGGATCACTTGAGGCCAGGAGTTTGAAACCATCCTGGCCAATATGGTGAAACCCCGTCTCTACTAAAAATACAAAAATTAACTGGGCATGGTGGCACATGCCTGTCCCAGCTACTCAGGAGGCTGAGGTAAGAGAATCACTTGAACCTGGGAGGTGGACCTCCAGCCTTGGAAAGAGAGCAAGACTCTCACAAAAAAAAAAAAAAAAGAGAGAGAGAAGGAACATTCGGACACATGTACTGCGTAGATGAACATTGGCAATATTTTACTTAAGTGAAATAAGTCAGTCACAAAAAGACGAACACTGCATACTTCCGTCTATGAGGCAGATACCGCAGTCAGAATTACAGAGACG
>NW_012122932.1:3633644-3654728 GCF_000951035.1 Colobus angolensis palliatus
TCCTGCCTCAGTCTCCTGGGTAGTTAGGACTACAGGTGCGTGCTACCACACCCTGCTAATTTTTTGTATTTTTAGTAGAGACTGGGTTTCATTGTGTTAGCCAGGATGGTCTCGATCTCCTGACCTCGTGATTCGCCTGTCTCGGCCTCCCAAAGTACTGGGATTACAGGCGTGAGCCACCGCTCCTGGCCAGTGCCTTTTATTTTAAAGTTCCCATGCTGCTGGGCACAGTAGCTTACACCTGTAATCCCAGGACTTTAGGAGGCCAAGGTGGGTGAACTGCTTGAGCCCAGGAGTTTGAGACCAGCCTGGGCAATTTGGCGAAACCCCATCTCTACTGAAAATACAAACATTAGCGAGGCCCAGTGGTGCACACCTGTAATCCCAGCTACTTGGGAGGCTGAGGTATGAGAATCGCTTGAACCCAGGAGGCAGAGGTTGCAGTGAGCCAAGCTCGCGCCACTGTGCTCCAGCCTGGGTGACAAAGAGAGACTCTGTCTCAAAAATAAAAATAATAAAGTATCCTCATGCTTTTGAGGTCAGGCTGGGTGTTGGTAGCCATCACCAGATCTCACCTATGTAATTATTTATTGCCATCAACAGGAAACTGCAAATAAACCCCAGAACAGCGTTCCAGAGCAATCTCTCCCTGTCAACTGTGTTTCTGAGCTGAGGAAGAGGAGCCCATCCATCGTAGCCTCCAACCAAGGAAGGGTGCTACAGAAAGCCAAGGTAGAGCTATAGTTCAGCTTATCAAATCACAGACTGGTAACCCCCTTTTTATGGAAGTTCACCCAAAACCAAAAAATCAACTAGTGAGAAAGGTAGAGAACTGCCAATGCATTTATGCAATGAAACTCATGAACCTTCCTCAGAATCAGTAATCCTCAGATATTATTCAGAACCTATTCACTCTTTGTTAACACATATTTCTAACAAGCTTAATCATCTGGTTTCTGAGCCTACAATGTGTTTTGAGACAGGACAGGTCCCATTTCATTGATGAGGTAACTGAAAATCAAGGACTATGGGACTTGCCCCAGGCTATGCAAGATATCACTGCAAAAGCAAGTAAGCAAACCCATGTCTTCCAATTCTAAGTCCATGGCTCCCTCCAGGATGCTGGTCCACAGTCCCTTCTGTGTGACTCTTGGGGGTCAGCTATGTTTCAGAACTTTTTGGATTTTATAAAGGTAATATGGTACCTACACTAATATATGATGAAAACCCCAATAAGTCCTCAGGTAGTACCATGTAAGCAAACATGTTAATAATTATACAGCAAGACACAAGATATTTATAGCACATGGAGTGAATAAAGATTATCAACAGCCTCATATCACGTCAGGTCAAGTTTTGCCACCAAATGAGTTTATACCAAAACAGTGGAGAAATATTTCGGTTTCACAGCTTTCTGGATTTCTAGATGACACTAAGTGAGACCCTGTCTCAAAAAAAAAAAAAGGACGGCTGTACGTCCCTCAGGTTGGAATTGATTTTCAGAGCCTGAGAGGGAAGAGTCTTTATTCTTTCCTACAGTTAGTCATTAAACAAATATTTGTTGAAGACCTACCATATGTGAGTCTTGTTATAACCTCTGGTTACATAACAGGGAACCCAAAAAAGTCCCTGGTCTCATAGAGTTGGGAAGACAAGACTTTAAATACCACACATAAATAATGTGATGCCAGAGAAGATGAACCTCCCAAAGGGGCTTAAGCACAGTGACAGCAAAGACCCTTTCGAGAAAGTGACACATAAGCAGAGACCTGAATGGAGTGTGAGGGAGAGACCCATGCAGGGGGCTGAGGGAAGGACGATCCAGGCCAAGAGAAGAGCAAGTGTCAAGTCCCTGAAGTGGGAAAAAGCTTGGAATGTTTGAGGAACATCAAGAAGATCCAGGTGGTTCCCGTGAAGGGAACAAAGGGTGAGCATTAGGAGATGAGATCAGAGAAGTAACCAGTGAGGGGCCAGATCATCTAGACCAGCAGTCAGCAAACATTTTCTATAAAGGGCCAGAGAGTAAATAGTTCAGGCTTTCTGAACCATATGATCTGTTCCACAACCTCTCAGCTCTGCCATTGTCACATGAAAATAGCCATGGACAATATGTAAATGATGATGAAAACGGCTGTGTCCCAGTAAAACTTTTTTTATTTTTTTATTTTTTTATTTTTTTTTGAGATGGAGTCTCGCTCTGTCGCCCAGGCTGGAGTGCAGTGGCACGATCTCAGCTCACTGCAACCTCCGCCACCTGGGTTCAAGCAATTCTCCTGCCTCAGCCTCCTGTGTAGCTGGGATTACAGGTGCACACCACCATGCTTGGATAATTTTTTTGTATTTTTAGTAGAGACGGGATTTCACCATATTGGTCAGGTTGGTCTCGAATTCCTGACCTCGTGATCTGCCCACCTCGGCCTCCCAAAGTGCTGGGATTATAGGCATGAGCCACTGCGCCTAGCCCAATAAAACTTATTTACAGGCACTGAAATTTGAATTCCATATCATTTTCATGTGTCATGAGATAGTCGTCTTCTTTTGATTTTTTTTTTCAAACATTTAGAAATAAGAAAATCATTCTTAGCTGATGGATTATGAGAACGGGCAATAGGCCAGACTTGGCCCACAGACTATCATTTACCAGCCTTTTATCTAAAGCTTTTCAGGCCACTGAGGAACCATGGATCTTGTTGTAACATAATGGATCTTGCTGTGACATGATGGAAGGTTTTGAGCAAAGAGTTTTGGATATAAATTGCATTTTTTAAAGACCATTCAGACAACTATGTTGAGAATGGATGAAGGGACAAGAGAGACCAGCATGGAGAAGTGGCTTACTCAGGACCACAGAAAGAGAGAGAGGGGGCTAGAACCCAATGCAACCTGGCCAGTGGAGATCATCTAACTAGGTGCCATGAAATGTTTTTATCCATGTCACACTAGACCATTCAACAAATTGATTTGTCTTGTCTTTCTGTACTTCAGGAATGGGAAATGAAGAAGACCTAGGAAGAGAATGAGGATTTCATTCCAAAGGAAATATCAGCTTGTCCACCTGAGGAAGAAATGCTTTTTTCACAAGGAGACACCAAGAGAAGACTAGGAAGTAGCCCTCGTTCTCCAGGGCACCCAAAAGACCAGCCTTTATTGTCTGCATGATTTTAGGGGATATGGGGAGGGAAAAAGTGAAGGGAAGAGGGAAATGGAGAGCATCCTTATGACTTTACAAAGGGTGGAAATGAGGATGGAGGGATACAAAAGTCTGCACAGCTGTAAAGGTTTTATAGATGTTTTTGCCTTCCCTTCTGAAGAAGAAATGAAAGCACAGGTGAATAACCCCTTCCATCCCATTCACAGCTTCGCACTCCCAGTCCTTAAGGCAAAGGGAGGCAGTGCTGAAGCATTGGTGGTGCAGTGTAAAGAGACAAGACCTGATCATCTGATCACACTTGTTCCAACTTGATTCATATTGGGCACTACTGACAACCACTGGGCAAGGCAAACAGGTTGAACAATCAATAACATTATCCCTGCCTGCATACATGTGAACAAAAGCTGTAGAGGACATGCAAATTCTACAGTCATTCCTCATTTGCTTTAGACAGAGTGCAGCTACTGGAATCTTCCAGATTTGAGTGTTTTAAAATCAGAGTTCTGAATACACAAAAGGAAAGAGAAATGGAGCAGCTGACATATTTTAAGCTCACAGTGATACTCAGTGACGGGAGCACAGAGCTCTAATGTCCACAGGATGTTGTAGGGTAGGGTCTTTCAGTAAATCAAGTCCCTTACCTATGTTCTATGACACTGAGGTTCTTGGAGCTATGGGTTAGAAATCCAGGAGGCAATATGTCGTTATTCTAATGAAGTCCTCATCTTGCACTCAGAGGCCCACTAGTCTGCCCTTCTATATATTAAGTAAAACCAAGAGAAAATAAGAGGATGATGGCTTCTTTCTCTCACCTCGGTGCTAAACCTTTTACACACACTTGATACTTTCATAGAGGGACCAAGGACCTCAAGTCCTGGGCAGTCTCCTTACTGTGCTACTCACTACTGTCTCAACACTGTAGGTACTTTATGGGTCTGTATTTAACACATTTCCTTCCAATAAAGATAAAACCACTTAACTCTTAAGAGCCATTGCTTAGCTCAAGAGGAAAGAAGGAAAATCCCAGAATATAACCATAGCCACTTTGCTATAGGGTTTACATATTTTAACCCACCTAAGGTTTTACAGACTTTAGCCTCACTCAAATTGTATCACCCTCTGAGGTAGCTGGAGACCACAGCAGGAAAAATAACCTGACCAGTAATCACCCACTGATTAGTGGTACAGCATAGGACTTAGAGGTTATAAGCCCAGATCCAGACAGGGCTAGGTTTGAGCCCTGCCTCTCATGACCAGCTGGGTGACCTTGGGAAAGTCACTTGACCACTCTGATTCTTGTTTTCCTTATCTGTGAAATGGGGCTAACAGTTGGTACTTTTCTCCCAAGATTGTTGGGAAGATTTAATAAGATAATACATACTAGGCATCTTGCATAATGTCTGAGAAATAGGAAATGCTCAGTCAATAGTGGCTTTCACTAGCCAGGCATGGTGGTACTCGCCTATAGTCCCAGCTACTCAAGAGGCTGAGGCAAGAGGACCACTTGAGCCCAGGAGTTTGAGACTAGTGCACTATGATCATGCCTGTGAATCACCACTGCACTCCAGCCTAAGCAAATAGCAAGAACCCATCTATATAAAAAAAAATAATTAAAAAAGTGGCTCATTATTAGCTATATAGGAAATGTCTGACTCACAAGCCTGTGTTCTTTCCACTGAGGAAGAAACTACTCTTACATGGTAATGACAGCCACCAAAAGCTAAAAGGTAACCAATACATAACTGAGAGTTTCCATCCAAATTCCACCTGTGTTTTCACAGCTCAAGGGGCTCACATACTCTAGATTTTCAGTGTTCTTTTTTAAAAATGTGGATCCTGGAATGTCACCTAACTCTCCAACTATGTATTCAGTGTCTGTCATACTCTTTCTTATGCAGTTATTTTGGAGTTGTCTTTTCTCACCAACAGATCTTGAACTCTGAGAGGAGTGGCTAGGGGTGATTAATAATTAACATTTATCAAGCACTCACTATGTGTCAGGCACTGTGTCAGCCATGGCCAGCTTCACAGGCATGCAACCTGTGCAGTCACACAGGGCCCCATGCTCAGAAGGGCCCTGTTCTTGGTTTAATGCTCTACTGCTGCCTTCTTCATAATATTTGAACAAGGGGTTCTGCTTTTCCTTTTGCCTTCTAAATTAGGTAGCCAGTCCTAGTGCTAACTAACCACTTTTCCAGGTACCATCCTTTTAGTTTTCACTAAAACCCTGAGATAAGGTGTATTATCCTAGTTTTCACAGTTCAGGAAATGGAAGCTCAGAGAGGTCAAGTAACTTTCCCAAGCTCACATAGTTCTTATGCTGGCTCCACCAGCATGTAAATATAAGAAGTCTGACCCTAGAGCCTTATTCTTAATTTTAAAGCTTTATGTCATCCATACATCTCCCTCCCCTTGTACTGCAACATTCAGAAGCACACTAGCACTTAATAAACAGATGAGTGAATGCATGGATGCAAGCAGCAACCTGATGAATGTTAGACAGCTAGGAGAAATGTAAGCAAAATGGCTAAGGCACAGATGCCACTTGTTCTTGGTTATTAAAATGCCTTGTTTAGGCCAGGTATGGTGGCTAACACCTGTAATCCCAGCACTTTGGGAGGCCGAAGCAGGTAGATCACTTGAGGTCGGGAGTTCAAGCCCAGCCTGGCCAACATGGCAAAACCCCATCTCTACCAAAAATACAAAAATTAGCTGGGCACGGTGGCACGTGCCTGTAGTCCCAGCTACTCAGGAGGCTGAGGGAGGAGAATCACTTGAACCTGGAAGGCAGAGGTTGCAGAGAGCTGAGATCACACCACTGCACTCCAGCTTAGGCGATAGCAAGACTCCATCTTAAAAAAAAAAAAAAAATGCCTTATTTGTTTGTGTTTTTTCAAAGTGTGAGCCACAGGTCTAAAGTAGACTTGAAGCTCCATCCTTCCCAACACTGCCAAGTGTTCAGTCTGTCAGAATTCTACTGTCACCGTTTCCTTATTGGGGCATCTTGCACAGGTTTACCAACCTTTCTGAGCCTCAATTTTCTCACATGTAAAAGAGAATCATAATACCTTCCTAAACCATGTCACCCTTTTCATAAGGCCAAAAAGAAAATATAAGTTACTGGTCATGACACATTTGAGTTGGGCCTCGGATTAGATAAAAAGATGAAAATACTCCAGCTCTGTCCTCATGGAACTAACAGACAAGCAGGAAAGAAAATTTGACCCAAATAACTATAGTATAAATAACCCATGTTATGACAAGATTCAGAGTGCTCAAAGAACACTTCCCATTCCCTTAAAAAAAATTTTTTAGGGGCTCTCCAGTAACTAAGCTGGCAACTCCAAGTGCCCTGGACCCCAATCACCAATCCATCCTCGCAGTCTGTCAGCTTTCCATCCTAAATCTCTAAAGTTCATCTATATCTTCCTGTCTTCACTGACACTATCCAACTTAAGTCATTCAGCAAATATTTATTGAGTACCTACTATACTAAATGTCAGAAATCAGTGGTGAACAAGCCAGACACCTCATGAAGCTCATATTCTAGTTGGAGGAACAAACTTTAACAAGGAAGCAAAAGAAATAAAATACTAAGACAGAAACAAAAAGGGTGCTGGACACAGTTACTTTAGAGTGGTTAGGAACGTCTGTTCTCCTAGGACAGAACATAGCCCCGTCTTGTCTGGGCTACTGCAACATATTGCCTTCCATACCTCTTTTCTTACACCTTGCAATCTGCTCCAGACAGCAAAGTGACTCTTTAAACACGTAGAGCCTTTGTCACATGTTCCCTGTCAATGTAAAATAATTTAAAGGGTCAGAATCTAGTTTAAAGAGAGTTTATTCAAGCACAAAGGTTGAGGATGGCCTGCCTGGGAAGTACAGAATATAAGAATGTGTCTGTCTGATAAAGGATGGAAGTCAGTGTTCCAAAGTGTAGAAGTTTGTGTTCAGTGAGGTTTAACAGAATTTCAACATCTTTCTATGCAAGGCTTAATGCACAGTGACAACGATCTGAGTAGTTAAGGTGGTCTTTTTCCTTCCAGAAAGGTATATTTAACATCACACCCTGCAGATGTAACTGTCATGGGGTCAGTTCAATTCAGGGCACCATCTGGTCTGAGTTAGGTACAGGACAATAAAGGAGGCCATCTATTACAAACATCAGTGATTCAGAGGGGAGAAATCTGGTTTCTGCTCTGCTACATGGACTCAGACCACAGCCACATTTCTCTCAAAGCTTAAAGTATTTGGGAGGTTCCAACAGCTTTTACATTTTATTTATTTTCATATTCCATTGCAATCAGAATCAGACTAAATTGCATTCAGCAAAAAAAATTTTTGAAGCCAGGGGCGGTGGCTCATGCCTGTCATCCCAGCACTTTGGAAGGCTGAGGAAGGCGGATCACCTGAGGACATGAGTTAAAGCCCAGCCTGTCCAACATGGTGAAACCTCGTCTCTACCAAAAATACAAAAATTAGCCGCGCATGGTGGTGGGCGCCTGTAATCCCAGCTACACAGGAGGCTGAGGCAGGAGAATTCCTTGAACCTGGGAGGCGGAAGTTGCAGCAAGCCGAGATTGTGCCACTGCATTCCAGCCTGGGTGATAAGAGACTCCATCTCAAAAAAAAATAATTTTGAACACCTAATTAGGGCACTGCTCAATCGGAATAAATAGACAATATCTCTGCCTTAAAAGAGCTTATATTTTAATGAGAGGAAATGAAAAAATACACACTATTTAAAAAACAAGTCGATAAGAAGGGCATTGGAGAAAAAAGCTGGGAGGAGTGATAGGCAATGGTTCAGGCTGCAATGTTTTAAACCGTTCACGTGATCTAGCCCTACCTAACAACTAGTCCTGTTGCCCTCCCGCCTCTGTATATTTCAGTCCCTTACGTGCAATACTCTTCTCTCTTTATTAGGCTTCTGCAGATGTTTCCCTCTGCCTGAACCCTTTCTTCAGCTCAGCTCAAATACCCGCTTCCTCTGGGAAAACTTCCCACACGGCTAGATTTCTATTCCAGGCTTCCGCAACACCTGACCCTCACCTTTAAACACCGATCATATTCTGACTTTACATCCCGCTCGTATCTGTTTATCGCTCATAACATCAAGTAAGCTCCATGCGGACACAGCTATGATCTGCTTTGTTTGCCGCCGACCCTGCGCCCAGCACAGAGCCTCTGCAGTTACCACTAGGACCCGGCCTACTCGCGAAACACACTGAGAGCCGGAAGTGTTGCGATCGCTCCGAACGACCGGATGGGGAACTGCGCGGGCCACAGGGCAAACGGAAGTATAGCGTTCCTGTCCGGAAGCCCTGAGAGGGAAACGCCCGCAAAGGCTGGTTTTTAAGCGGGAGCATCTCTTCACTCGCAGCAAGTGCGCGTGCGCTGCCTCACTCAGCCCAAGTCGGGAACATGGCCGTAAGGTCGCTGTGGGCGGGCCGGCTGCGGGTGCAGCGCCTACTGGCCTCGACTGCCGCGTGGGAGAGCAAGTAAGCATTGCAGGCGGGGGGTCGGTAGCGTGAGGACTCTGCGGGGCTAGCGAGCCAGCCCGGGTGGTTGTGGGCTGGAGAGCGAGAGTTACCTGAACGTAGTCGAGGGGACCAAGCCTCTCGGCCTCTACGACCGTGCACTCACGGCCCCATTTTACAGACCGGAAAACTGAGGCCCCCAGCCGCACCTCTTTCTTAGGCCGAGGAAGGTGGGGAGATCCGAGGTCATGTATGGCCTGAAAGGTGAGAAGTCTGTTAAGCCCCCAAGGGAGGGATGTACCTCTCTCCCGGCCTCTTCTCCCAGCCTGTGGTACCCGTGAGTAGATTTGGGTTCTCTCCCCTCACTCCGCATGACCTTAGGCCAGTCCTTTCTCCGTTATCCGGGCACTGTTGTACCTGTCAGTAAAAGAGGCCGCTGAACTTGGTTTCTCCAAACGGCCATTGCATCAGCCTTCAGGAGACAAGTTCCATTTGCTGCCTTTATTCATCGGCAGCTTTTATTGGTCGCTTACGAGGCCGACTGCAGATTTATGGGTGGTTCTTTTTATTATTCCCTATTTAGTAATTGAGGAGACTGAGGTTTAGAAAAGTTGAATAACTTTTCCAAACTTAAATATTTGGGAAGTGGTGAAACCCGGGCTGGAAACCAGGGCGTTAGAATCGGCGCTCTTATTTAATGAGCGATGTTAATTAATTTCTCAGAGACTATTGTCTCTACACTGTTTCTTCCTGGGAAAGAGAATAAAAATGGTTAAGTACGAGGTAGGGTTGGACCTCTGAATGGTAAAGTAAGCTACAGGAGAATCTGGTAAATGTGCTTAACTATATATGTCACCGTTTTTATCTTAACACACCTGACCCAACATCCTACCCTAGCACCTAAGTAAGAGGTTGCATTCAGGGTTTCGGAACTTGGTTTTGTTTACCGTTCTCAAGTCTTTTTGGCAGCTTGTTGGTGATGTAAGGAAATGACCAGAAGAAAAATGGTTCCTTCTGATAAGCTGTCTCCCTACTTCAGTTCTGAAGCAGCAGGAATTGAGATTGGCCACAACTCCCCACCCCTATTTCTTGGTCTAAGCTTTGGCCATTTTCCCTTTGAACTGGCCCTGAGAATATTTTGACCTGCTTGTTCAAGTGGATAAATGTGGTTTTTTAGGGAGAAGGAGGTGTTCCCCCGTGTGTAATTATCACCAGATCTACAGTGACCATATTTTCTGACCCCAGAATGTGGAGCTGTCTATAAAATCACACACCAGATTATAATAATTGAATTTAAGATCAGCTTGGAAAGTCGGGGAGATACAAGTCCTCTTGCCTACACCTTTAAATTTGCTCTGCCCAGGATGCTCCTCCCTTTTTTAAAGCCAACTCTTTTACCCTCTTTAAGCCTTTGCTCAGCCGTCTCCTCAAGGACCACTCTACAATATATGCCAGTCCATATAAATTGTTTTAAAGAACTCTTGTACTCACAGATTGATTTTCAGGATAATTTTACTTAAAGTCAAATTACGAAGATCCAGGAGATGCAATGGAAACTTCCTTGAACTGGCAGTCAAGACTTCCACAGTCCAAGATTTGCTGTAAACTAGCCTCTAGTCTGAATTTCTTCCTGTGTAAACTGAACTAAATGTCAAAACAGTTTAGTTGTACAAAATTCTAGATTACATAACTAGTTGAATGCAAAGATCTATTTTCACCTGTGTCTATAGTTCATTGGCAGTAACATATAGTATTGTAAGTATTTAATTGACTTGATCTTATATATAGGTGGGAATTCCTTTCTCAGCACAGGTTCTCCTAAAAAGCCTTACAGCTTGTGGTGAGGAAGGCTTAGAATTCTAAGCCTAACTCCAGTTTGATAAGGTCCCTTTACTGGACTAAATTTCCCCCATCTGTAAGATGGAAGGTTGAACCAGAACTATATGACTTTTTGAATGCCCACTTCTGATAATGTTCCTCTGGTTCTGGTTATTAGCATTTGGTTTCCTTATGCTGACTTTTGTATACCCAGTTCTGGCTATTTCTGCTGCCTGGTGCTTAGTGTCCTAACCCAGCAGAATACCAACTATGTGATCTTGAGCAGGCCATTATGCCTTAAGCCTCTCAGCATCAGTTTTCTCATCTGTAAAATAGGGATAATGATAGGACTTATCCACATATTGTTGTGAGAGGAAAAGATGACTCAAGTAAAACAGTGTCTGGTACATGGTAAGGACTTCGTAAGTGTTCATTTGTTACTATAACTGAAACCACTTTCTCCAGAGATTCAATCTGGGAAGATCTCTGGTCTCTAAACTTGGTTGTAATTTTGGCTTATGATGGCATTTCTTCATTATGCACCGCCTCCTTCCTGTTACAGGGGATGGCCACTTCCATTCAGCACTGCCACCCAAAGAACTGCTGGTGAGGACTGCCGTTCTGAGGACCCTCCTGATGAGCTTGGGCCCTCTCTTGCTGAACGAGCCTTAAGGGTAAAAGCTATTAAACTGGAGAAAGAAGTCCAGGATTTAACAGTGAGTTGATTTTATATTTGTTCTTCGTATCGTCTCTCTAGTTTAAATGTCCACATAAAGTTTTTCATGTCAATTTTTAAAATGAAGTTTTCCCTGATTGGCTCTTTATCTGCTACCCCTCATCCCTCCTCCACTCCTTGCTAGGTATACTGGGCAGAAAAAAACTGTAGTAGTTCAAAAACACCACTGGCTAAAGATAGTCATCTCTTTTCGGCTTCCTGTTATGTCACAGCACTTAGATATCTGATGTTTTGGCAGATTAAAGGAGGTGTACAGTGCCTGGAATATAGTAGACAATAAGTATATGTTGAATGAGTGAGGTCACTGACCATTGTTCTTTGCTGATGAGACCACGTCTGGCATACTGGGCCCAGTCCTGGATTGATAGACACACTTAGAAGGACATAGATAAACCAGGGGAATTCCAAAGCAAAACTACCTAGATAGAATGGTAAGGAGGCTGGAAAGCATACCTTATGACAGCAGTTAAAAGAACCAAGAATTGCATTAAGAATGAGAGAGAAAAAGACTAAAGAGGGTAAAACAACTGCCTCCAAATAGATGACATACTTTTTTTTTTTTTTTAATGAGACGTATTTTCGCTCTTCTTGCCCAGACTGGAGTACAATGGCGCAATCTTGGCTCACTGCAACCTCCGCCTCCCAGGTTCAAATGCTGCTTCTGCCTCAGCCTCCCAAATATCTGGGATTACAGGCACCTGCCATCATGCCAGGCTAATTTTTGTATTTTTAGTAGAGACAGGGTTTCACCATGTTGGCCAGGCTGGTCTCAAACTCTTGACCTCAGGTGATTCGCCCATCTTGGCCTCCCAAAGTGCTGGGATTACAGGCGTGAGCCACCATGCCCTGCCTAGATGACATACTTTTAAAACTTATTCTCAGTTATCCTTAAGTTCAAGTCAATGAAAGGAAGTTGGAAGTTGGTAGTGTTGGCTGAATGTGAAAAAGAAAGCTTTTTCTCAAGATAATGAACTTAAAACCATTAGGAGTTTGAACTACCAGGCTAAATGACTACCTAGCAGTGCTGCTAACGAGTGGGTTTCTGCTTTGACTGGGAATTTGGAGTAGCTGATCTAAAATTTCTGTAACTCCTAGTTTGTTTTATAAAAGCCTATCAGAAGGGTGAAATTTGTAAAGTAAGCAAAAACATTCTCTTCCACCAATAAGCATTTGTTTTCTCATCCTTTTGATTTTGCTTTTGATGTTCAGTTGAGATACCAGAGAGCTGTAGCTGATTGTGAAAACATAAGGAGGCGAACCCAGAGATGTGTGGAAGACGCCAAGATATTTGGTGAGAGATTTATTTACAATAAAAATGTCTTTGGCTGTGTGCAGTGGCTTATGCCTGTAATCCCAGCACTTTGAGAGTCTGAGGCTGTTAGATCACATGAGATCAGGATTCGAGACCAGTGCAGCCAACATGACAACACCTTGTCTCTACTGAAAATATAAACATTAGCTGGGCATGGTGGTGGTCGCCTGTAATCCCAGCTACTCTGGAGGCTGAGGCATGAGAATCACTTGAACCCAGGAGGCAGAGGTTGCAGTAAGCCAGGATCATGCCCCTACGCTCCAGCCTGGTCAACAGAGTGAGACTCAGTCCCAAAAAAAAAAAAAAAAAAGTCCTTGATTTCAAGGTAGCTACCTGTTTTGACACAGAACCTTAAGCCTGTCCCTGGATTGAAGTCACATTAACAAAGTCCTTGCCTCTCACCAGCCCCCACTGGAGCTTTGGCATTGTGTCATAAACCTTTCTAATGATGACATTTCTTGTCCTCATTTCCATAAGAAAAATCAAGTTTAGAATTGAGAGGAATGGGATTTCTCTTTTTTTTTTTTTTTTTTTTTTGAGACGGAGTCTTGCTGTGTTGCCCAGGCTGGAGTGCAGTGGCCGGATCTCAGCTCACTGCAAGCTCCGCCTCCCAGGTTCACGCCATTCTCCTGCCTCAGCCTCCAGAGTAGCTGGGACTACAGGCGCCCGCCACCTCGCCCGGCTAGTTTTTTGTATTTTTAGTAGAGACGGGGTTTCACCGTGTTAGCCAGGATGGTCTCGATCTCCTGACCTCGTGATCCGCCCGTCTCGGCCTCCCAAAGTGCTGGGATTACAGGCTTGAGCCACCGCGCCCGGCCAGGAATGGGATTTCTCAACAACTGAATTTACTTTTGTCTTATAGCAGTTCATGTGACTCTTTTTAAAAATCAGACAAGTTTTGTAGTCCATCTCCAGCAAGTTCGTAGCCAACTTACCTCATCTATGGCTGTGTCTTAACTTTCGCGTTCCTATTTAGCCAGTCCTCAAGAATAAACCATTCATGACAACCCTTAGCATAGTGTTGACTTTCTTTTTTTATTGTTATTGCCCTTCTCATGAAATATTAATGTCTTGTTCCTGTTGAGAATGTATGCCTTAGCGCAACTGGGACAGGCAGGAATTTTCAAAATGTACATAATACAAGCAAATAGCAACAAAATTTCATGATACATAAATATATATATATATATTTATATATATTATATATATTCATGATACATAAATATAAAAATAGTTGTTTTTAAAGGACAGGCTTAAGCCTGTTGTATAGTCTTACCTAGTTCTCGGGTTCTGTCTTTTTCATTTCCTAGTCAGGTTCCTAGTCATATATGCCTTCTGAGAGAGACACTGACTTGTCGGTTGGGTTGGGGTGGTAATCAGTGATGATCTCTGAGTCCTCCTGTGTGGCAGCCTTTCCACTTGCTGGACTACTCAGCATACTAGCCATCTATTTAGGCCTTACCCAAACTCTATGCCCAAGGGCAGAGTGATTTCCTCACAAACAATAAAAATATCTGGCTTCTCTGCAGGAATCCAGAGTTTCTGTAAGGACTTGGTGGAGGTGGCTGACATTTTGGAGAAGACTACAGAGTGCATTTCTGAAGAATCAGAGCCTGAGAACCAAAAGCTCACGCTGGAGAAGGTCTTCCGAGGGCTGTTGCTTTTAGAAGCAAAGCTGAAAAGTGTGTTTGCCAAGCATGGCCTGGAGAAGCTGACACCCATTGGTGACAAATATGACCCCCATGAGCATGAACTCATCTGTCATGTGCCAGCTGGTGTTGGGGTGCAGCCTGGCACCGTGGCATTAGTAAGACAAGATGGCTACAAACTTCATGGCCGCACCATTAGGCTTGCCCGAGTGGAAGTGGCAGTGGAGTCTCAGAGAAGACTGTGAAGAGGCCATCAGGATCTGGATGTTCTCCCAGAGTGCAGTCACCTATGTTTCTTTTATTTATTAAACTAGGTTTGTATTGTACATGAGGTACTTCATGTGATATATTTTGGATTTAGTCATATTGGCTTTATTTCTAAGATATTCTATTGATTTAATGTGACCTGTTTGGTCTCATCAGAAGTCTTAACCATTGGGCATTTGAACAGTGTGACAAGTGTTCCGATGGCCTTTATCAAAACATGTTTAGGAAAATTGGTACTGTGATAAATTTGAATCCAAAATCCTTTTAACTAGGTGTTTTCAACTACGTGTTTCTTCCTAGCGGTCCCTATAATAGGAATTGTATAGTATTGTGTATTTTGTGGAAAAAGGAGATGGTGGGGATTGGTTCAACATTTGGGTACGTAGAGGATAAAGCTTCGTGGTTGTATAAATTTAGATCATTTGGATTGATTTTTTTACACATAGATTTTCAGGACTTTACCTTTTGTTTTGTTTTTTCCTTTTAGCCATCTTTTGTTCTTGTAATCCCAGCTAGATGGGCTTTATGCTCACATCATTATCCCATACCCCACCCCTTTCTCATCCCCATGTGCAGGGGCTAAAGGTCTAGGTGAGACTTGGAAGGCAAGGAACATTGAAATTTGAGATACCCAGGACCCTTTCAAGCAAGAATGGCCAAAAAGCCTCGTGCTCTCTTTGCTCTGAGTTATCTTCAAATTAGTTTCAGCCTCCCTGTCATATCATCATTTCAGGCAGATTGAGGCAGCACTAACAGCTAATGACCCAGGTGGCTCTTTTTGGGTAATTTACCTACAACTTAACTCCACCAGCCCTTATTCCTCTTCCCCTTTGTCAGTTTTGCCTTATAATCCTTTACCAAATGATGGGAGGTGGTGATCAGTACAAAAGTGTTAGGTTCCCATGATTTCTCATTTCATTTATTAATAGTTACACTGAATTTTTGTTTTTTAAGTTTCCTCCGGCTCTGTTTATGTTACTTTTTGTGATAAGAACACTTAACATAAATATTCTCTCCTCTTAGCAATTTTTTTTTTCCTGTGTTGCCCAGGCTGACCTCCAACTCCTGGGCCCAAGCAATGCTGCCTCAGCCTGCCAAGTAGCTAGGACTACAGGCATTCACCACTGCCGCCCGCAAAGTTTTTTTTTTTTTTTTAAGTTGGTACTCAACAAATCACTACCTCCGTTATATACTGACAAGCTTTATTTCCTATTCTTTGTATCTGTTAAGTCACATTTGTGTAAACATTGAGCTCACCTTTTATATATTAACCTCCTAGAATTAATGGGCCTATGTGGTTTTTTTTTTCAGTCTTATAGCTGGTGTTCTGTAAAAGAGTTGTCCAATAAATGACTTAATGAATGATACATCAGTCAGATTTTAGGAAGGCAGTCAATTATGGATATTTTAATGTTGGAAGAAGCCTTAATGATCAAATCACACCCTTTCTGCTTCTGAAGTATGAAAATCTAGTCATTTTAGGACTGGACACAAGGAAAATAATCTCTGTTGACTAAATTGCAGTAAGAATATGAATAAAGAACAACTAGATATTAATGTCAATTATTTAAGATTAATGGGCATGCAATTAAGTCTCCAGCAGACAATCAGATGTTGTTGGATGTCTAGATTATATAGGTTTAGATTGAGGTTATTACTCATAAAATAAATCCATTTTCCGCTGGAACTCTATGGCATTCAGTGGAGTGGTGAAAAGTTATCCTCTTATATATTACAGATAATTCTAAGATAGCACACAAATGTATCAGTAAAGCCATCTCCTTGTGGGGATCGGAGGGGACCTACCATCTTCATCG
Organism: Colobus angolensis palliatus; assembly: GCF_000951035.1. Lineage (NCBI taxonomy): Eukaryota > Metazoa > Chordata > Mammalia > Primates > Cercopithecidae > Colobus > Colobus angolensis. The sequence continues at coordinate 3,649,878 of NW_012122932.1, forward strand.
GATTTAGACCCTTAAAAAACAAATATGCACTTTTAAAATGCAATCGAAAGACTGGTGGATAAGCTTTTAAAACCAGAACATCTTTTGGCATTCCGCTAAGTGTATATTGTAAATTTAATGAACAATCAAGGTTCACAATAGGAAGTTGTCTTTTTTTACCTTCCTTTCTATGGTGACAATAAGAAAATGAGCTGATTGTAATTACTCGGCGTTTTTTACTGCTAGCTATCATTACCATTAACATTAATGACAATTAACAACAATTTTAGGTATGGAATGTTATGATTACCTAAAGAGATGTCTGTACCTAACGAGCTCAAGTGATCCTCCCACCTCAGCCTACCAGGTAGCCAGGACTACAGGCAAGTGCACCACTACGCCTGGCTAGTTTTGTTTTTGTTTTTTTTTTTTGGTTTTTTGTTTGTTTTTTACAGGTGGGATCTCACGATATTGCCCAGGCTAGAAGAATTTTCTAATACTCTAATACCTCCCATTTTGGCAAGTAAATTGAGAATAATTTTAGGTTCTTTTATTATTCAGTAGTTTTGCAGACTTAAAAGTATAAATTTAGAATTAGAATATGAAGCTATAATAGTAAGAATCTCAAGTTGAAGGGCTTTGGGGAGCCTAAGCAGCATCTTAGAGCATAAGCTTGAACTTAAATCCCAGCTTAGTCACCTGCGTGACTTTAGGCACCAGTCATTTCACCCTTCTGAGCCTGTTTCTTTATTTGTAAAATGATTATAATAATTCTTTCACAGCGTTGTGAAGATTAAGTGAAATGTGTTAAATGCCTACTACAGTAGGCTCTCAGATATTTATTTTTATTTTTTTATTATGTACATTGTTTTTCCTGCCTTTTTATGGCTGTCTAAACTTTAGGGAAAAGGGAAGACTGGTTAATGATGAGTAGAAAAAACTTGTAAGCTAATCATTCACTGACTTATTTTCCTTCCATTTTCTGGTTTTTTAAAAATTAGCCACAGCACAAGAAACCCACATTTTTAGATGGAAAGAGCAAGAAAATTGTGTCAGTGCTCTTAGTTATTTTCATCTTAATGGTATAGTGAAAAGACATTGGCTTGCAGATGATGCTAAGGAAGCTTTGGCTCACTCTCACTTGAAGAGGGGATCTTGATGTTTTAGTACTTGTACTGTACAAATGTTTTACCGACTTTTCTTACTGCTATAAAGGAATCAGGCAGTTGGGTGTTGATACATTATTTGGTGCTCTCATTCATGGCAAAGGATTTGATAAATAATTTCTTAAAACACTAAAGCAAAATCAAATGGATGGATAAAATGTAATATTCATCAGAACAAGGATCACTGAGAAAAAATATTCAGAAACAACTTTAATAAAACCTGAATTGAAATAACTGCAGTTCAGGTGTTTAGAGTCTTTGTCTGCCTATTGATGCTGTATACGGAACGTTATGGTCACTTCATGACTGCTGACCTGCCTCATTGATGCTCTGGAGAGGTACCTTGGGATCTCACAGCAGCACAGCCAAGTGGATGCAGTGTGGGCTTTCCCCACCCTGCCTTCGTGTTGAAGTCTTGTCTGTTTTATTCCTCCTTGACTTGCCTCTTTCTGATTCCTATGTATTTCTTAGATCTGGATTCTTATTTCTGCCTTTTTTTGTTTTTGTTTTTAAGATGGAGTTTCGCTCTTGTTGCCCAGGCTGGAGTGCAATGGCGCGATCTTGGCTCAGTGCAACCTCCACCTCCCAGGTTGAAGCGATTCTCCTGCCTCAGCCTCCCCAGTAGCTGGGATTACGGGCACCTGCTATCACACCTGGCTAATGTTTTGTATTTTTAGTAGAGACAGGATTTCACCACACTGGCCAGGCTGGTCTCGAACTCCTGACCTCAGAAGATCCACCTGCCTCGGCTTCTCAAAGTGCTGGGATCACAGGCGTGAGCCACCGTGCCCAGCCCTATTTCTGCCTTTTTTTCTGGCATTGACTTGTTTTCTTGGGTTCGCCTTTTGGTTCTAGGTGTCTTATTTCCTTTGACTACTGCACTTGTACTGCTGGATTACTGACTATTCTCCTAACCAGATTATAGACACTTGGCCTTGTTCTGACCTTCAGCTTCCCCATGTCCTTCCCACCTTGTAACTGCCTGGCCTTGTCTTTACCTCTGCTTCTCAGCTAGCTTCCATATACCTAGACTCATGGCTGAATGGCCCTCTGTTGGGCCAGCCTTCCCTGGGATTTGGTCTTGTGTTTTCATTATCTTTCCAATCCTGTCTATACACTGTAGCTCCATAAACCATTTGTCCCATATTCCCAGTGCTAGTCAATGAGTATATTCTTATTCCTCTCCACTCAGATGTTGTCCATGCTCTCAAGTTTACTGTGGTTTTAAAACATGGCTCCAGAATTTCTTGACACCTTTATTGAGGAGGGCCCATGTCCATTCTTGAGTCTCCTTGGAGCTTTGTGATTGCTTGACCAATAGAATACAGTGGAAGTGACACTGCTATTTTCTGGACCCAAATCTTAAAAAACTGGTATCCCCACTTCCTGCCTTGAGATGCTCACCCTTGGAACCTTAACCATCATGCCAAGAGCAAGCTGAAGTAGCCTGTGGAATGGAACTGAGGGCCCTGGTTGAGCTTTCAGCTGAGCCAGCACTGTCTTGCCAGCCAGTGAGCTATCTTGAAGATGGATCCTCCCACACCCAGTGGAGCAGCCCCAAATGATACCACATGGAACAGATGAGCTGATCTCACTGAGTCCTGCCTAAGGTGCAGTGTGAGCAAAATAGATGACTCTTACTTTAAGCCACTAAATTTTTTAATGGTTTGTTACACAACAGCAGATAAAATGATACAGTCACCCCACTGCATTCCCAGTCTGGCACCTCTGTGCCACAAGAATTATGCCTACTTACTTTTCCCCTTATCAGCTCTTTCGAACCTCTGTTACAACGTTGATGAGCACACACACTGTCAATGGGCTGGTAGGGTTGGAGGGGCTTCCTAACAGAAGAAAACAGCTCTAGATTTAAGAATTACAAAGGACCCTAAAATTACAAGCAAAGTATAGACAAGAAGATGAATTTGAACACTAACATGATTTACCCTACAAAAAAATGACAAGAATCAGAGTAAGTTCATAAGAGAACTTGGCACACAGTGGTCAATGAGTGCTTGTCTTAAAAACTGTTGAAGGGAGTGTCTTGAATCTTTGGAAATGAACTTAAAAGGTGTTGCATCCTGATACAAACATTGCCAACAAAAAAGTTTAAGATTATGACAAATGCATGTTTATTCATCTACCAGTTTACTAGTAGTAATCCAGTTTGGCCCAAGTAAGTTAAGTTGCAGTGCTGACTTAGAACCCCAGCTATAAGCTCTTTCACCATTCTCTGAATCCCTTCAGTTTTGTTTGTTTTTGTTTTTGTTTGAGTCGGAGTCTCGCTCTGTCCCCTAAGCTGGAGTACAGTGGTGCGATCTCGGCTCACTGCAACATCCACCTCCCAGGTTCAAGCGATTCTCCTGCCCTGGCCTCCCGAGTAGCTGGGATTACAGGCACACACCACCAAGGCCAGCTAATTTTTGCATTTTATTAGAGATGAGGTTTCACCATGATGGCCAGGCTGGTCTTGAACTCCTGAACTCCAGTGATCCGCCCACCTCGGCCTCCCAAAGTGCTGGGATAACAGGCATGACCCACTGTGCCCGGCCCAGTTTCTTATTTTAGCCATAATCTCACTGAGTAGATACGGATTTCATTTATTTTTATATATGTATTTATTTTTAGAGATGGGGACTCTGTCACTCAGGCTGGAGTGCACAATCATCGCACACTAACCTCAAACTCCTGGTCTCAAGCCTCCCACCTCTGCCTCCTGAATAGCTAGGACTACAGGTGTGCACCACTACTCCTGGCTAATTTTTTTTTTCTTTATTTTTTTTTGTTTTTTAAGAGACGGGGTCTCAGAGTCTCACTTTGTAGCCCAGGTCTCAAACTTCTGGCCTAAGCGATCCTCCCGCCTGACCTTCCAAAATGCTGGGATTACAGGCTTGAGCCACCCCTAGCCTCCGGATTTTCATTATTCTGAAACTCATCCCTAACTTTATTTTCTGTCAGAGGAAATCTGTTTTTCACAGCGTGATAAACTAGCAAGTCTGAGCTGCTGCTCTTGTCTTCTTAGAGGATGAAAATGGGAGTTCATCCCTCCTTTTCTCCTTTCTGAAAAGAGAGTAGATGAAACCCTTCCCCGCCTTCTGGTTTTTAGGAAGCAGAAAGCAGAGATATTAACTATATATAAACTGCAAACACATAAATAACAGCTGGGGAGTATCGAAAGCATAGGGCTTGTGTCAGCATATGAATAGGGTAGCGTCTTACCACCCTGGCCGCATGCTTGTTCAGCAATTTCCAGCACTTGGAAACACTGCAAACGGCTTCATATCCCCTATCTCATAAGATGGTTACAACCAGCTAGAAAGGTGGAGCAGGACTCTTCGTCTGTGTTATAAAAGAGGAAACAATGAGACACGGAGAAGACACAGAGCTAATAATGCAGAGGCTGGACATAACCGAGGTCTTCAAAGCTTCAGTTTTCTCTCTTTCATCCCTCTCTGGCAGCTGGGCCCTGGTCCTGATGCTGAGGACCCGAGGCGCGCACACCTGCGCCGGGCAAGAATGAACCAGCCAATAAGGAACCCGCATGCAGGGGGTTGAACGAGGAAGCTGCCAATGAGAGAGCCTATCCCGAGAGAGATGGAGCTAATGAGGGCTTCGTGCTGGAGAGGGACGGCGGCTCGGCCAATGCGAGGCTGGGTCTGGCGCGGCAGGGAGGCGGGACTGCCAGTGGGGCGCCGGGGCGGGGCGG
>NW_012122932.1:3655490-3688593 GCF_000951035.1 Colobus angolensis palliatus
TCCCCCCCACCCAGGTTGATAGGAGACAGTCCTGACAGAGACAGAACACAAGGTCTGCTGGAGATTTGCTGACAAAACGGGGAACTTTTAGCAAGTCTTTTTGTTGTGCGTGTGGTTTCCCCAATACTTTATTTTGAAAATGTTCACAAGTACAGCAAGAATTTTATAGTGGTCATCTGTATACCCACCACCTACATTCTGCCATTAACTGCTACTATACTTGCTGTGCCACGTAACTATCACACACCGTTCTAGACACCCACGAATCCATCCTACATTTTGATGCATCTCCAAATAAATTGCAGACATCAGGACACCTCACTAAATACTTCATCGTGCATATCATTGACTAGAGTTTCATATGTGTTTACAGTTGCTTTTTTTTCCTCCCTCAACGATTGTCATTTTAACCACATGACCCGTGAAGATTTTCAAGTCCCTCACACATAATATTCCCGCAGACAGAAATGCTGGGCTTCAGGATGGGAGGACAAAGACCCTACTCCACTAGGCCCCTCTCCATGCACCACAGTTGGCAGGAGTGCCTGGAACATCTCATGGAAGCATCACAAACTTACAGGGTCCAGTGCGGTGCTAAAGCTTCTTGTGTAGCAGAACCACAGCTCAGGCCATACAGGGTTAAGAAGACTGAAGCATGCCAGAAACCAGTTTGAGACTGAGAGATAAGGGCTTGCCAAGAAAAGGGAATCCTGAGGCTAGAGTGGCCCTCATGGAGAAGGTGGAGTTTGAGCCAGGCTTTGAAGGATGTGGAAGAGTTAGGCAGGCAGTATCCATGAGTGATCATGTGTTCTCTCTCTGTCCTTAAATCATTTGAATACAGTGTGGCTAGGGGTAAGCAGAGCGTGCTGTGGGAATATGCAGGGCAATCCCCATTTTCTTGGGAACAGGCAACAGGACAAGACATTTCTCACCATTGGGGAAGGGGCAGGACCTCCACCCAGCAGAATTGTGGCAACATGGAGCTTGGGACAGTTGGCAATGCCACGCTGCCCTTTACCTTTCTAGATTTTCCTCAGCCCTCTGACGGGAGCCTCTGTTCACCCTTGGTGGTTTGGACTCTCTACCCACAACAAGAATGCGGATTCCTGTTAGGATGGCTTAATCCTTGTGCTCCTGCAGGATCAAATCTGAAAACCCCCATGCGGCATCAGGACCCTGTAAACCCACCCATACAGTTCCACATGCTGCCCCTCTCATGCTGATCTCTTTGCAGAGTGTGCGTGTCCTCTCACTGACAAAGCTGATTGTCCTCCAGCATTTTGCATGAAATCTTGTTTCCCCGAGAAGCCTGTGTCCCCACACCCTCTGGGGCAGAATTCACTCTTCCTCAGGACCCCCTGGAACCCTGTTGCACTTCATCATGGGTTGTCCTAGCTCATTGTGTGCAGGAGTCTGTCTGCCCAATCTTTGCTGGGCTGCTGAGGGGCAAAAGCCTATTGGATTTTTCTTTGTGCCCCAGGACATCTTACTGTGAATTAGAGAATGGGTGTCAGTTGTGTTACATGAGCTGGTTCACAATGAAGTAGTGTCTTCTGCTTCCTGATCTTGGGCAGCTTCTAGGCCTTAATATCAGTTTCTCTGAAAAAATGGGTAATTTGGGACTCTTTGCACATGGAGAGGATGGGAGCACAGTGGTTAAGATAAAAAGGTTATGTGCTGTCTTGGAAGTAGATTTGTAAGTACTGAGAGAGGAAGTGGTTTATTCTTTCAACACAGAAAAAATACTTCATGAACTCTACTGTCCGCCAGGATCTGGGGACATAGTGACCATGCGCTCTCTCTCTCTCTCTGTCCTTAAATAACTTGACTACAGTACAGCTAAGCAGAGTGTGCTGTGGGAATATGCAGGAGGAACACCTGACTCCCCTCAGGTGGGTCAGTCAAGCCAAGTTATAGGTGACATCTGAGGGCTGTTGAAGCCAGTGAGACACAGGGTGATGGCACTCCTATCAAAGGGAACAGCTTGGGCAAAGGCCCAGGATGAGAGAACAAAGCTATGCACCCACAATAAGAGAAGCCTAGACAGATGAGAAGGTGGCGTCTTGGGAGGGTAGGGCAGGAAGTGGAATAAGTAAGCAGAGGCCAGATCATAGAGAACCTGGTGCTGTCTGAGGATTGCCTGTGACTTCCTGGCAGGAGCTGGTACTCTGTGGGTCCAAATGGGTCCAGTAAAGGACAAATTACACCAGATTTATTTCATTTTCTTTTTGGGTAAGGCCTCCGGACTGTCTGATGAGAGGAAAGTGGTGTTTCAGATACATGGTTGGCAAAAATTATAGGTAGGGTGGTAGTCCAGTTCAGTAGCTTCATAGCTAGTTTACAGTTCTTTCACAGGACTGTTTAATGATTAGTGTCAGGCCAGGCACAGTGTTTAATGCCTGTAATTCCAGAACTTTGGGAGGCCAAGGCGGGAGGATCACTTGAGCTAGGGGTTCAAGACCAGCCTGAGCAACATGGTGAAACCTCATCTCTACAAAAAATATGTTGGGCATGGTGGCATGTGCCTGTAGTCTCAGCTGCTTGGGAGCCTGGAGATTTGCAGTGAGCCGATATGCCACTGCACTCCAGCCTGGGCAACAGAGCCAGATCCTATTTCAAAAAAAAAAACAAGATTGACGTCTGTCCGGGCAGTGGTTTCCTAGCAGCACCTCCAAGCACTGTCCCGTGAAACATTTTTACCAGTGACTTGGATGAGAATACTGATGGCATGTAAACCAAGTTTGCAAATAGCAGGAAGGCAGGAGGTACAGTAAAGACAGTGCATGATAAGACCCAAAAAAGCTGAAACTTTGTAACAAGAATTCAAACTGGAGTATAGTGTCCTATAGGGTAATGAGCAATCCATCATAAGGTACATTCCAGTCTTTTTTTTTTTTTTAGAGGGAGTTTTGCTCTTGTTGCCCAGGCTGGAGTGCAATGGCACGATCTTGGCTCACTGCAACCTCCGCCTCCTAGGTTCAAGCAAGTCTCCTGCCTCAGCCTCCCAAGTAGCTGGGATTGCAGGCATGCACCACCACGCCCAGCTAATTTTGTATTTTTAGTAGAGACAGGGTTGGTCAGGCTGGTCTCGAACTCTCAACTTCAGGTGATCTGCCCCCACCTCAGCCTTCCAAAGTGTTTTGATTACAGGTGTGAACCACCACGTCTGTCAGATGCATTCCAGTCTTCACAAACACAGACACAGAGATGATTTCAGTGTCCAGTAATAGGTTGGACTAGACCAGGAGTTGGTATGCTTTTTCTGTAAATGGCCAGAGAGTAAATATTTTAGGCTTTTCAGGCCATGAAGTCTCTGTTGCAGCTACTCAACTCTGCCTAAAATGAAAACAGTCATAGACAGTAATTGAAAGAGCAACATGACTGTGTTCCAATAAAACTTTAGTTTGCAAAAACAGACATCTGCCTGAATTTGGCCTGCAGGCTGTAGTTTGCCAATCCCTGGATTAAGGCAAGGTTTCCAAACACTGATCACGGAACAGAACTGGTCAGTAACTTTTAACGATTCATAGTGAAATAAGAAAATTAGAAGCAAGGTAGTAAGTTTTATATAAAACTAAATTTATTCTCTTTAATTGGTCATCCTGACTTTCAGTATTCTTTGCTGGTCTTTTGCTACTGAAATACCTTTTTCTTTATGAAATGAAGGTATAGTAGGTGGCAGTTTTCAGGTTTGCCTTTGCTTATTGATAGCTCTACTGACAACTCAGTCTGCAGATTTCCTTTTGGAAATGTCATAAGCCTATGAAATTTAAGCACCTGGGAACCACCAGTGCAGGAGGATACAGTGTGAACTGCAGCCTCTCACTCTCATGTTCTGTCTCTCTCCTTCCCTACCTCCCGGGCCTGCTAACAGCGGTGGTTGGGGCCGGGATCGGGGGCTCTGCCGTGGCCCATTTCCTCCAGCAACACTTTGGACCTCGGGTGCAGATCGATGTGTATGAGAAGGGAACCGTGGGTGGCCGCCTGGCCACCATCTCAGTCAACAAGCAGCACTACGAGAGCGGGGCTGCCTCCTTCCACTCCCTGAGCCTGCACATGCAGGACTTCGTCAAGCTGCTGGGTGAGTGGTCAGTCCTGGGGCCCCAGTGCCCAGCGCCCTGGGGCTGGTGACAGCACTGGGCCCTTCTCAGACTTCCCAGACCGTCAAGGCCGGAAGGTCATGTGGCCCAATCTCCTCATTTTACAGATGGAGCAACAGAGACAAGAGAGGGGAAGGAACTTGCCTGAGGTTACACAGTGAGTTAGTTGCAGAGCCGGGATTAGAACTCAGGTTTGACTCCTAGGCCGGTTTCTTTCCCTGTCAATTTGCTGCCTCTAAATAATCGTGATTATATCACCTTCCACATGCTGGTACTTGCCGGGCACCTTCTGGGTGGTAGGTAGGCATTACCTCAGATCCCCCTTACCAACCTGCAAGATGAGTGTTATGTCTCCTCTTAAGGCAGCTGAGGCTCAGAAAATGTATAGATTTAAGCTAAAGCCATTACAGCAAGAAAGGTGGGATTCAAACCCAGCAGCATCTGTCAAATACACATTCTGTTTAATGCAGAAACTCCACTTCTCAGAAGTGATGCTACAGGTGGTCTTACAGATGTGCACAGTAGCACAGATCCCAAGTTATTCATTACAGCATTGTTTGTAATAGCAGAAGGCTGAAAGTATCCTGCCTATCCACTAGGACCTGGGGTTAAACAAATTATTGTATAACTACACAATAGGCTGTTCAGCAGTCAGAATGGGGAAGTCTTTATGCCCAGATATAGGACAATCTCCAAGATATAGTGTACTGTTAAAGTGGAGAGCAGTGTGTGTAGTATGTGGGCGTGGGGAAGGAACAAGTCATAACAGCTCTATCTGTATTTAGGAGTCCACTGCTCTGTCAAGTTGCAGAGTGCAGGATGGCTGTAAGGAGCTAGGATAACTTCAGTGTGATCTCAGAGCCCAAGGCCACCATCTCAGAACAAGCCCAGTGGCTCTCAGCCCCTGGATATTCTGGGATAAAATCTGAATTTCCCTCACTTGTGGATCGTCTTGGGGGAAAAAAATGTAAAATGTCACATTATTTTCATTTTCATGTTTTTATTGACTAGGTAGTCCAAACATTTTCCCAGTGCATCTGTTTACTGTTTATAAACAAGCAGCACAAATGAACAAACCATAGTGTTTGCGTTTCCTTTCATGGAGCAGTCCATTTGCGTCAAGAAGGCCCCAAGTCTTGGAGGGAACCTGAGGGCCTCCTCTTTGTCTCTGCAGGGCTGAGGCACCGGCGTGAGGTGGTGGGCAGGAGCGCCATCTTCGGTGGGGAGCATTTCGTGCTAGAGGAGACTGACTGGTACCTGCTGAACCTCTTCCGCCTCTGGTGGCACTACGGCATCAGCTTCCTGAGGCTGCAGATGTGGGTGGAGGAGGTCATGGAGAAGTTCATGAGGTAGGGCTAGCGGAGCTATGGGGATGGCGTTCCAGGGGGACCAAGAAGAGGTGGGGGAGGAACCAGCTTGACTGTACATTGTGAAAAAGGAAAAGGTCCTTGCTGAATTGAGCCAGCACAATTCAGTGCAGGCTCAGAGCAAGCCCCTGGCGTGAGGAGTGGCCATATTTCATGCAGTAATGGTCTCCCTAATATTGTCACACTGACACTCATTTTCTTACCCTCTGCTACACTGATGCTAATAAAAGCGTGGGTTGCAAACGCAGTCACTTAACAAGGGCTGAACTGGGATGTGAGTCATTGAATCAGCAGGTGGAAAAGAGCAGAACAAGGCCCCCTCTGAAGGAGGCAGCCAGCCCTCCACAGCAGCCGTCTGCAGCCAGCCGTGTACAATGCCCACCTCATGTGGCTAGATCTACTCACTTTTCAGAAGAAGCTAGAAATCCAGAGTTGTATGTGAAAACTTTCAGTTTTTCAACATTTGCAACCAATTCATCTTGTAAGCCAAATGAAACACATCTGTAGGACAGATGCAGCCTGTGGACCACTCATTTGCAAATTTTGTTGTCCTCATTTTTCCATCTAGAATAAACACCTTTCTTCACCACTCCTCCTATCCTTGGGCTCCAGCCCCCTCCCCATCACCTTTGGTCCCAGATATGGAGGGCAAGTGGTCTGTTCTCTCCCTGTTGATTCACTCACCAAGCTGTCACTTCACCTTTCCCCAAAGTCCCTCCCGAAGGTGCTCACTGCTTCCAGCCTAAGGTGCAGGGGCTGCTCCCCGGACCCCATCACTGTGTGCCTCCCTTCACTGTCAGACACTCAAGTGTGGCATGTGCCCTCCTTCCCTGGTTCCTGGCATTTCTCCACTCCCTTCCCATTCTATAACTCTGCTGTTTATAGCACTTCTTCCTTATATTCTCCAGATGTCACCCGAAGCTTATTTCCGTACCTCTCTTTCTGATGTTTTTCTCCCTTGTCAATTATATCCAGACCAATAATGTTGACTTCTGCGTTTTATGGGAGATGACTTCTCCCTCTCAGCCCTAGTTTCCTCTTCACTTCCAGACCCACATTTCTACTTTCTGGACACTCCATCTGGTGTCCTGTTGATAACCAAACTCAACATATTTACAAAAGAAGCCCTAGAATGGGCAACATTTCAAAGGCCTTCCAGTCAGGAAATTCATCAGTGGTTCCAATCCATGCTAGTGAGATTGCATGACTGATAGAGCGACAGGACATGAGCCGGGGGTGAGGGGGAGCCCTGTCAGATCAAGCCAGAGGAGAGGACAGGCTGGACTGGCAGAGAAGGTGACAGTATCGGCATGAAGTTGCAACATGCCATCGGGTCCTAGAAGCTGTGGCACAGCTGATGCTGTTGGAGAAGGAGATGTGTCAGCAGGGGTGGGCCGTAGCCCACAGCCTGGCAGTCCCAGCTGGGGGAAGAAAGGGTTATGAACTATGACCTCAGGCAGGGAGTGGCTCAGAGCATTGATACAGTTGTTATTGCAGCATAGCTGTGATGTAAAGCCAGGCCTAGAAGGATTCCATACCTCCACACTCCCTTTAGGTGGGGCAGGCCTGCCACAGCCAGAGAAAAGGTGCCAGGGAACATAACCAGCCTCCTCTGCCACTGCTCCATGTAGAGGAAGTGATGGGTTCCTGGTGGGCCTCCCAGGCACTGTGACCCAGGGGCAGGTGGTCAGGCAAAAAGCCTTCCTGCGCAAGGACTCCAGTTCTATGTGTCTTCTAGGATCTATAAGTACCAGGCCCATGGCTATGCCTTCTCGGGTGTGGAGGAGCTGCTCTACTCACTGGGGGAGTCCACCTTTGTCAACATGACCCAGCACTCTGTGGCCGAGTCCCTGCTGCAGGTGGGCGTCACACAGCGCTTTATTGATGACGTCGTTTCTGCTGTCCTGCGGGCCAGCTATGGCCAGTCAGCAGCGATGCCCGCCTTTGCAGGTGAGCATCCAACCCTTGACCTGCCTACCTGCCCCTCCTCCACCCAAGGTGCTCAGAATGGGCTGGGGGTCCCCATGATAACCTCGCCTTTATCCAGCTCATTACAGTTACATAGGCACTCTGCTGCCCCATCCTATCTGATTCTGGCACTGGCCGTGAACTGGCAGGAGATAGTATCACCCCACTTCACAGACAGTGAAAGCAAGACTCAGGTCACAGGTCCAGTGTGTTTCTACCACTCCCAATTGCCTCAATCCCTTGCATGCATGTAAATGTTAGAGCTGAGATAATGCTCTGCTCTCTGCACTTTGGTTTCAAGAACTGCCCTGTTGAGGCCTTTGAGCCACTGTTAGAGCACCTCCTGTTCCCAGCTCTTCATGGAGGTGGCTGGGCCTGTGTGTAGCTCAGTGTCTGCTAGCACAGACCACAAGAGTGGAGAATGCAGGCTTCACAAGAGCAGGAATCCTTGTCTGTTGTTCCCTGATACGTTGCAAACACAGAACAGTGCCTAGGTCATACTAGACACTTAGGATATATTTGTTAAACGGATGCAAAGGTTTACAATAACAAGCACCTCCCTTGTACCCTCGATACTGTTCATCTGGCTCTGTACATGCTGGCTCCTTCTCAGCCTTCAGGCCCTGCCTCAGTGTCCCCTCAGGGTGGCTTCTCTGCCCACTCTTTCTTGTGTGTCTCCTTCACAGCATTTTTGTGTAGAGATATATAGAATTCACATACCACATAATTCACCCATTTAAATTGCACAATTCAGTGGTTTTTAGCACATTCGGAGTTCTCAAACCATCACCACAGTCAATTTTAGGACATTTTTATCATCCCAAAAAGAAACCTCTTGTCCTTTAGCCCTCACTTCCCCAACACCCCCCAGCCTCCCAGCCCTGGGCAGCTACAGATCTGCTTTCTGTTTCTGAGGATTTGCCTAGTCTGGGCATTCTGCACAGAATAGACCTCACAATATATGGTCTGTGGAATTTGGCTCTTTCATTGAGCACAGTGTCTTTCCCCCATAGCGTTGTGCACTTCGTTGTACTTACTTGTATGTTTGCCATCTCCCCACGCCCGTGGTTGGGAGAGTTTTGCTCTGGCAGGGAGGCACAGTCGAATAGTACTGGACTCCCCAGCCCTCCCGCCCCACGGCCCTGACAACCTATCAGCACCCCCTTCCCGCTTTGTCCAGGAGCCATGTCACTAGCCGGGGCCCAAGGCAGCCTGTGGTCTGTGGAAGGAGGCAATAAGCTGGTTTGTTCCGGTTTGCTGAAGCTCACCAAGGCCAATGTGATCCATGCCACAGTGACCTCTGTGACCCTGCACAGCACAGGTGAGTAGACAGGGCAGGAGCGGGCAGGTGTGCCATTCCCAGCGAGTGGACAGACACTTCTGCCTCTTTTGTACCTCAGCTCTGGTCTGTGATCCCCCTGGGGAGTATGTCCGAAAAAGCATTGAGAAGCCCCAACCCAGCCAGTGACACTAGAGGGTGCTGTTTTCCCAATTCAAATGTCAGAGCCAGAAAACTGAGACTTCTATCAACCCAGCCTTTTTCTGTTGACAAATGAGGACTTCGAATGATAGCCTTGCCCAAGCCTCCCAGCTGGCCAGTGGCAGAAGCAGAGCAGAAACTGAGTCTCCTGACTCCATGCCCCTTGCTTCCTCTGCAGCCGCATCAGCATGGAGAGGCCAGGACCCACTATCTAGACAGCCCCGCTGCACCTGGAGTAGAACCTCAATGCTGGGCCCCAGTAGGGAGTTCAGTGGGTAGAAGCCAAAGGAAAGTTGACTTTTGTGCTCTTTTGTTTCCAGAGGGGAAAGCCCTGTACCAGGTGGCGTATGAGAATGAGGTAGGCAACAGCTCTGACTTCTATGACATCGTGGTCATTGCCACCCCCCTGCACCTGGACAACAGCAGCAGCAACTTAACGTTTGCAGGCTTCCACCCGCCCATTGATGACCTGCAGGGCTCTTTCCAGCCCACCGTCGTCTCCTTGGTCCACGGCTACCTCAACTCTTCCTACTTCGGTTTCCCAGACCCTAAGCTTTTCCCGTTTGCGAACATCCTTACCACAGATTTCCCCAGCTTCTTCTGCACTCTGGACAACATCTGCCCTGTCAACATCTCTGCCAGCTTCCGGCGAAAGCAGCCCCAGGAGGCAGCTGTTTGGCGAGTCCAGTCCCCCAAGCCACTCTTTCGGACCCAGCTGAAGACCCTCTTCCGTTCCTATTACTCAGTGCAGACAGCTGAGTGGCAGGCCCATCCCCTCTATGGCTCCCGCCCCACGCTCCCGAGGTTCGCACTCCATGACCAGCTCTTCTACCTCAATGCCCTGGAGTGGGCGGCCAGCTCCGTGGAGGTGATGGCCGTGGCTGCCAAGAATGTGGCCTTGCTGGCTTACAACCGCTGGTACCAGGACCTAGATAAGATTGATCAAAAAGATTTGATGCACAAGGTCAAGACTGAACTGTGAGGGCTCTGGGGAGAGCCTGGGAACTTTCATCCCCCACTGAAAATGGATCACACCCCACAGCAGCCCAGGACTGAATAAGCCATGCTCACCCACCAGGCCTCTTTCTGACCCCTCGTGTATCAAGTGTCTTTTCCCTCCAGTGTGGGTCCAGGTGGCCTACTGTCTGCCTATCTTAAGGGTCCACACGGTGGTGGCTGCTGCTTTTTTTGAAGGGGGAAAGTAAGAAAAGGGAAGGAAATCCAAGCCAGTATATTTGTGTTATTTATTTTTTTTTAAGAAGAAAAAAGTTCGTCTTCACAAGGTGCTTCAGACTTGGTTTTTTAGCTAGAAACCAGAAGACTGCGGGAGGGAATGTAAGGCAGAGAACTGTGAGTTTAATTTTATTACTATTTTTTTCACTACCTACTCCCACAATGGACAGTCAATTGAGGCAAACTACAATGAAACATTTACAACCAGATGGTTACAAATAAAGTAGAAGGGAAGATCAGAAAACCTAAGAAATGATCATAGCACCTGTTCACTGTGGACTTGCTACGCTTGAGGCACCTAGTTCAGAACTCACTAGTCACCGTCTCGAAGCCTGTCAACATCACTGCATGTAGGAGGAGATGACTGTGATAGGACCCAAGGAAGAGACATGTGCCTGAACAGTCGTCACTGTATTTCCAAGCTTCCTGGCAACCAGTGGGAAAAGAGAAACATGCGAGGCTGTAGGAAGAGGGAAGCTTTTCTTTTTCACCTACAGGAATTAACCATTCTCTTCCTCATGCAAAGATTGAGGAATGCAACAATATAAAGAAGACAAGTCCCCAGATGGGTAGGGAGCAGTCATATTTCACCCCTAGATGTTCATTCCAGCAGAAGAAAAAGAAAAGAAGGTGTTAGGGTAGGATTCTTCAGAGGTTACCCTGGTACTTTCTCATGAGACACTAGCTTGAAGTAAGAGGAGAATTATGCTTTGCTTTGCTTTTTCTACAAACCCTTAAAAATCACTTGTTTTAGAAAAGAAAGTAAAAGCCCTTTTCATTCCTTTTGGACCTGTTCTTTTCTGTAATGGAAGAGCTAAGTCTTAGGTGCCCAGGGACCAACCACTACATTAGTATCTCCTGGGGAAGGGGAGGGAGCCTTGAGAAAGATGCAGATGCTGAAGTCCTACCAGACTTGCTAAGTCAGGCTTTAGGGAAAGGGCCTGGGTGCCCAGAGTAACAACACTGCCAAATGCAGGGGCAAAATACCCTTCCAGTTGGTGGAGGCCCAAACTGGCTGGTTTTTACTGAGGTGGTTTTTACTGTGCCGGGGTGATGGTAATGGCAGTGAAAGAAAGTACAAGTAGTGTGCACTTACTGATAACTATAGAAATTATGAAACTGACACATCAGTAAGAAGACTTTTTTTTTTTTTTGGAGACAGAGTTTCATTCTTGTTCTCCAGGCCGTAGTGCAATGGCGTGATCTTGGCTCACTGCAGTCTTCATCTCCTGGGTTCAAGCAATTCTCGTGCCTCAGCCTCCCAAGTAACTGGGATTATAGGCACCTGCCACCACGCCTGGCTAGTTTTTTGTATTTTTAGTAGAGATGGAGTTTCATCATGTTGGCTGGGCTGGTCTTAAACTCCTAGCCTTGGTGATCCACCTGCCCCAGCCTCCCAGAGTGCTGTGATTATAGATGTGAGCCACCGCCCCCAGCCAAGTAAGAAGACTTTTGATGAAGAAGTAGAAAACATTGACCTAAGCAATAAGAAGTTTTTGTTATCATGGCTTTAAAGTCTAGGCATAGAGCACTGTGCAATCTCACAGTTCCATGATTTCTCTCGTGGTCAAAGATGGCTGCCAACAGCTCCCAGGAAGAGAAGGTCTTCTCTCGTAAGCAATGAACCAGATTTTGGGCTCGGCCTGTTGGACCACCCCGAACCAATTCCTGTGGTCAAGGGAATGCCACATGCTGATTGGCTTGGGATTCAGATACAAAACCAGTAACTATAGTGCAGGCAGGGAGCGTGTGAGATTAAGCTGATTGGCTTAGAGCAGTCAGGTCCTATCCCTGGAGCAGAAGTGGTCTCATCCAAACTTCAAGGTCAAAGGGGGAAAGGGTATTGGAAAGAGAGAGGCACAATGTCAGCCACATGCAAATGGAGCTCTCAAGTCCAGTGAAATCGAAGTGTGTAATGGTATCTTTTCATGGTCTGTTTGAAATGAGGATGGCATGCGCTGTCATGGTGTAATTAATAATTGATATTGACCCAGCACTGGACAATACAAAACTTACCCCTGATAACCACCCCCTCCCTTGCATCCCTACAGAGAATATGTGCACAGAAGACACAAACCAAGGCAGTTTTAACATTCGATCCTCAGTCCTTGGCTGGACTTTGGCTCCATGCCCAAGCATGACTGCATTGGAACTGGCTATGTCCTTCAGAAACCTCCTTTACCTGAGTAGGCCCAAACAGCTCAGAACCAAAGCCAGCCAAAATGCCCACACTCCCTGCCTCCCCAAGCCCAAACCTGATTCCTTGGAGGCAGGGAGGAAAGGACAGATTCCAGAAATGAGAACCAACAGGAAGCCTTTGCCCCGGGGCTCACCCCAGCCTTCTCAGGCCTGGACATAAGCCCCCAGCAGCTCACGGACCCCTGGAAGAAGAGAGCATTTGCAAAGACAGCCAAACAAAACAGGAAAAGGGCCACACATCCTCAGTCCTGGATGCAGCACAGTAGACGTTTAATACCCTTCATGGGAACTCTGCCTCCTGGAGCAGGTGACCCAAGCAAAATTTCAGGACTTTGGGGGATAAGGGGCAGCTGTAGAGGGTAGAATGGGGGTGGGTGATTGGCAGTGGCGAACCAGGGAAGTTGGTAAGGAATTCTTTGCTCTGACCCACCTATGAAGGCGTAATAGAGGGAAGCAGGAGGCAGATCTTGGGCTCCCCCTAGAGGCGTCTGTGCACTCATTCAAACACGGCACCCCTATGCGCACTGGACACTGCCAAGTGCTGGAGGTGCAGCGCTGAGCAAGGGATAAGTTCCTTGTCTTGTGGAGTGCGAGCTTCTTGCTAGAGGAGGCAAACGTGAAACACACTTAGACTCAGACCAAAGGAAGTTCCAGGGTGCTGTGTAGAGCCAGCTCTCCAATGGATCTGAGCTTCCTGCTGCTGCCTTTAAACTGGGAGCATGGAAAGAGCCAGCTGGGATTCGGAGCTCCGGCAGTGGCCAGCCCAGCCACCAAGGCCAAGCTTCTAAGTCACAGAATGGTAAGCCTGGAAAAGACCCTGGAGATCCCCAAATCCCACTTGTTCATTTCACAGATGAGGAATCTAAAGCCCAAAAGAAGGAAAAGGCATCATCCGTATGAAGGTAGCTGGTGTTTATGGAGCATTTGGGGGCTCCTGATGCTTGGGTAGAAGTAAGACACCTCCCTCCTACCACCATGAGGGGTTTCCCCACCAGCCCCTATGCCCCAGAGCACCTAGGGTCTCCCAGGCCTACAAGCAACCCTCCTGCAGCTCAATTCTTCCCACACAAAAAGGGCTTGGAAGCTGTTGGCCCTTCATGTGGGGCTAAGTCTTAAGACATGGAGAGCAGCCCCAAGGGTGGAGAAGCGGCTGCTGAAGGGATCAGCATGCGCTGGCACAGGAAGTCTGTTTTCCATGTGTCTGGAACCCAGCCGAAGCTTCCTGGGGTAATTTTAACCAGTATCCACTCTAGAACAATACCAAAAAAGGTAAGTTACTTACCACCCCAGGCAGGCACATACCTAATCATTGGCCTTTCATGAATTAGACCCTTAAGACATTCAGAGCTAAAACTGCTTTAAGCACTAAAGTTAGAGCAGCCAAGCCAAGTATTCCTGTCCTGGGCCATTGGCCCTTTTATTAAAGTTAACTCTAAAGTGCTAGCTATTCTTACCCTCAATATAGTCTGAGCCCCTCAGCTGTCTTGTGGGAGAGAAGGTATTTTTAGACCCTACAACAGCTGATTTGGGATTTGCTGCAGGGGTTAGAGGGCCCAGGGGGAGGATTGAATTGCTAGGGGACAAAGGGGGAAGTGGGGAATTGCATCCAGGGGTCACGAGTCAGCACAGCATGGACTTTAGGATATATCAGTCCACACTGCTGTTTCTGGCTTTTGTTTTTTTTTTATTTTAACAGTCTCACTCTGTCACCTAGGGGGGAGTGCAGTGGCACAGTCATGGCTAACTGCAGCCTCAACCTCCCTAGGCTCAAGTGATCCTTCCACCTCAGCCTCTCTAACAGCTGGGACTACAGGCACGTGCCACCATGCTGGGCTAATTTTTGTATTTTTTTGTAGAGACAAGGTTTTGCCATGCTTCTCAGGCTGGTCTCAAATTCCTGAGGCTCAAGAAATCCGCCTGCCTCAGCTTCCCAAAGTGCTGGTATGACAGGAGTAAGCCAGCACACTGCCATTTTTGATCAGCAGAGTATCTTAATATAAGCCAGTGTCCAGACCAGCAGCACCAGCATCACCTGGGAACCACCATTTATATATCAGAAATGCAAGAAAAACACTGCAAAAAAATGCAAAGTATCAGCCTCCACCTGAATCAGAACCTCTAGATGTGGGGCCCCGCAAGCTGTTTTAACCATCCCTCCAGGAGATTCTGATGCTCCCAGGAGATTTGGACAGGGCTGGAAGAATGATGACACTTCTCAACTTAAGAGTGTCTGTTCAAAACCAGGAATCCTCAGCTCCGAAAAAGTACATGCATAAAAATTTCAAGGATGCACAATCCCAGGTGAAAAGCACCTGCTCTTTGGCAACCTGGAAGCCTTTCTTTGGGTCTAAGTCTGATCTGCAGAGAAATCTCAGAGCTGAAAAATACTTTAGATCATCTCCTCCAACCAGAGCAGGTGTCTGCTCCATAATACCTTTAAGAAGCTTGGCTTTAACTTGACACTTTCAGAGATGGGGAGCTCCCTGCTTCAAAAGAGCTTGTTTCCAGTGACCCTTAAGTGGGTAGAGTTAACTCTTGTTAACTCCTATATTGGTTATAGCAACCAAGTCACATTAACATGGTTGAAATACAGACTTATATACCCAGATTAAAGGAAACACATGGGCCAGGCGTGGTGGCTCACACCTGTAATCCCAACACTTTGGGAGGCTGAGGCGGGCTGAAGTCTGATCTGCAAAGAGGCCCGGGAGTTGAAGGTCAGCCTAGGCAACATGGTGAAACCCCGTATCTACAAACAGGACAAAAATTAGCTTGGTGGAGTGGCACACACCCGTAGTCCCAGCTACTTGAGAGGCTGAGGTGGGAGTATCCCTTGAGCCCGGGGAGGCTGATGCTGCAGTAAGCTGTGACTGGGCCACTTCCACCCTGGGCGACAGAGTGAGACCCTATCTCAAATAAATAAAGGAAACACACGATGGCCCTAAGTGGTAGAGGTGACCACATTATTTTCTAATAGGCCACCTCAGAACTCAGAGTGATGAAACTCAGAACCTTGGAGAACTCAGAGTGAGGAAAAAATCCTCCTTTATATTAATCTGAAATCTACCTCCCAGGAACCTCCTACCCTGACCCTGGTTTTGACTTTGAAGCCACAAGAAGCAGACCCAAAGTCTTGCTTTCAAAAGTCAGTGTTTACTTTTCATAGGCCTTTCTTGGCACAAAGGTGCAGGGAGGATGGTGGAAGGCTGCTGGCCTGGCTTCTGGGCCAGGTGCTTCAGAAGATGCAGGTGCAGCCCACAGCAATGGTCTCCATGACCACACGCTGGCGGCAAGGCCCCGTGCGGGGCGGTGGCGGGCAGAGGCGGCGGCGCACAGGCACCTGGCTGAACACCGGCACGCTTACCATGCTGCGGTCCTCCTGCATGGTGAAGGGGTTCACGCAGCCCAGACACAGGCACCGTGCCTCCGGCAGGTCTGCGGGAATACGGCTGGGGTCGTGGTTGATGCTGTAGGGAGCAGGAGAAAGAGCAGAGCGGAAGGTGATCAGGAAAGGGGCAGTCAGCACCCATACCCCACACCCCTGCCTTGCCTAATCAAAGTTTTAATTTCCACAGCAAGACTGTGTTGGGCTGGAGGAAAGGCAGTAATCAACTCCGTGTTCCACGTGAGGAAACTGAAGATCATGGAAGGCAAGTTGAGAGCCCCAAGGTTATCCAGCTTCAAGGTCACCAGTCACCCAGCTTCCTTCTTTCACGCAGCCAGATGCCCACCCCAGCGCTAGGTTATGCTGTGGGGATCGTGAAGGAGCCTTAGGCCTCCCTCTGCCTGCCCCACCCCCACTGTGTTTATATTGTTGGGAAACTTAATCCACAGAAATAAAATGCATTATTTTTATTGATGCCTAATTTCCACTGGCAAAGAAGTCAGGAGGTCTGGGTTCTATTCTGACTTAATCTCCATTTATTCAACACTTAACATGCTCACCACATGAGCAGTTCTGTCCTAGATTTTAGGTGTTCATTGATGAACAAAGCAGGCAAGTTCCCTCCTGGTGCTCTCACGGAGCCTCACATACAGGGAATTGCTTTGTGACCTGTCCTTTTCTGCACCTCGGTTTCCCCACCTGCTAAATACGGGACAAGGAAGTGGGTGAACTGGACCTGTGGACACAGAGCATTAGCATCACCTTATGCTTGGGAGCTTGCTAGAAATGCAGAATCTCCTAAATCTGAAGCTGCATTATTTTTATCAGATCCCTGAGTGGTTCATGGGCACAGTCAGATGTGAAAAGCTCCGTTCTGGAGGATCTTTACCGACCCTTCCAATGGTCACATTCTGGAGCTGCACTGTTCAATGCAGTAGCCACTAGTTTCATGTGTCAGGTTAATCAGGCTGGGCATGGTGGCTCACGCCTGTAATCTCAGCACTTTGGGAGGCCAAGGCAGGTGGATTGCTTGAGCTTAGGAGTGTGAGACCAGCCTGGGCAACATAGTGAGATCCTATCTCTACAAAAAATAAAAAATAAAAACATTAGCCAGGTATGGTGGTGCATGCGTGTGGTCCCAGCTACTTGGGAGGCTGAGGTGGAAAGATTGCTTGAGCCCAGGAGGCAGAGGCTGCAGTGAACTGAGACCATGCCACTGTACTCCAGCCTGGGTGACAGAGTGAGACCCTGTCTCAAACAAAAAATAAAAAAATCAAAGTTAATCCCTCAGTCACAGTAGCCACATGTCAAGTACTCAGTAGCCGCATGAGGCTAGTGGCTACCATACTGGCTTTACATCATCACAGAAAGTTCTGATGAACAGTACTATTCTAAAGTCTCAGGGTGTATGTCATGTGGCTGAAAAATCTCTGGCCTGGGTTTGTGAGTGAGGACCTCAGGGTCAACCCATTCCTTCATCTGTGGTCCTTTCTGTGGGTTAGGCACTGAGTGAGGAAGCGGAGCTACAACCAAGAGAGGACGCTGCTACCATCGTTATCCAGGGCAGTGGGTCTTGATTCCCATATCACAGCCTGCTGTGCGCCCTGACCACGTGGAGCTATAAGAAATAGTACTTTCTGGGCCTCGCTGCTGGAGGATTGGATTGGGCGTGGGAATCCCTAGGTGATTCTGATGCTGGCACTGGGAAGGCCCAGGTCCAGCATGAGACACAGACGGGAACATGCATGGAAGTGCCACACCTGAGAAGGGCGTCAGAGGCCCACAGAGCAGAGGAAGTGACATCTGGGGAAAGCCTTGCAGGCACTTCCACGGAGACTCGAGGAACAATAAGGGCAGTGCTCTGCATGGATTTCTCATTTAATAAGACTCTGAAGTAGGTACTACTATTGTCTCCATTTACATCGAGGAAACTGAGGCCCAGAAAGGCTAATCCATTTAGCCAAAGCCTCGCAGGCAAGTAAGAGGCAGAGCTAGGATCCGAACCCAAGCACCCAGACCTCTGAATCTGAGATCTTAACCATTAACAATGACTGGGACGTGGGAAAGGCCCCCGCCCCCCAAAGACAGCTTGCCACCACTGCCCAGCCTACCTGTAACCCCAGGGAGACAGGCTTCTCTTGTTGGACATCCAAAGCTGCAAGTTGACCTCACACTTCCTCTTGGCCAGCTCCGAGCTGTTCCTCAGCTGGGCCACCATCTCCTCGATGTTCCTCTCATACTCTTCCATGCGGGCGTACGGTTTCACCCGTGACACCAGGTCCAGTGGCACCTGGTGAGGGCCAGGGGCCAGCGGCCCAGACCGCCCTTGCCCCTTCCTCTTGCTTTTGGGGCTCCTGGGCTGGCCCAGCCCCAGGAAGATGGAAATGGTAAGAAGGAACAGCTGGGGAGGAAAGCCACGGGTCAAAGGTAGGAGAGCCAAGTCTCTTTCTGGGCCAAGACTTGGGATCCATGGTCCTTTCCCAGTGCTCTTAGGGGTCTCCCAGGCTCAAGTCTGACTCTGCCCACCATCCCCCAGCTCTCCCTCCTCAAATTACCCCGTTTCCTCTCTCTTTTGTGCTCCAGCCTCTGGTCTTCTCTCAGTCTTACTCTCAGCATGTTCCCTCCTGCCACATGGACTTTGCACAGCCTCTGCCTGCAGCATTCTGCCTCTTCACCTCCTGGACACCTTCCCACCCCTCGTGTGTCAGCTTTAGCGCTGCTTTCTTAGGGATGTCTCTGGACTTTCTTGGGCTCTCATAACCCACACGCCTCTTGCATGACTTCAGTCTTACAGTTTGTATGTACGATTCTTTTATGTGTCTGCGCCCAACTCAGCATGGACTCCGTGAGAGCATGTGTCTGTTTCCACACACTGTCATATCCCCCGTGTCTGCATAGCACATTCAGTGAACACTCGCTGAGTAAATGAATGGCTGTCCCCATCGCTGCCCTTCTGTCATTTATGTCTGAGAAGGAAGACAGTGAACAAGAAGACAAACACTCAGGTCTCACTAGCAAGAAGTCCAGGATGGGCCCGTTCAGGGTGTGGCTGGAGAAGAGTGGGGCCTCCTGCTTAGCTGTGCAGGGACAATGGCCTGGGAAACTTTTCTGGGTAAGGGACTTGTCAGGTGAGGCATGGCAGGCATGGGCTGAGGGAGTTGAAGTATTATGGGCTGAGGGAGTTGAAGTATTACAGGTGTGGGAGGGGTGGGTTGGAGAAGATGAGAGAGGAGGTTTGAACTGGTTAAGAACTTTGCTGAGGCCGGGCGCAGTGGCTTGTGCCTGTAATCCCAGCACTTTGGGAGGCCGAGGCAGGTGGATCACAAGGTCAGGCGATCGAGACCATCCTGGCTAACACGGTGACACCCCGTCTCTACTAAAAATACAAAAAAACTAGCCAAAAAAAAAACAGCCGGGGGGGGTGGCGGGCGCCTGTAGTCCCAGCTACTCGGGAGGCTGAGGCAGGAGAATGGCGTGAACCTGGGAGGCGGAGCTTGCAGTGAACAGAGATTGCACCACTGCACTGCAGCCTGGGCAACAGAGTGAGACTCCGTCTGGAAGGAAGGGAGGGAGGAGAAAGAGAAAGAAAGAAAGAAAGAAAGAGAAAGAAAGAAAGAGAAAGAAAGAAAAACTTTGCTGAATGGAATGGAATGTTGATTAAGAGTGGGTGGGAGGAAGAGGGGATGAGATGAAGTTGGGAAGATGGGCAAGTTGTGGGCTAAGGACGTCCTGTCCACCTGCACTGCCCTCCTCCCCTGAGCCTTCCCTCTTCCAGTCATCCCCCAAGCCCTCCTCACACATACACACCCCACCCATTGCCATCCACTTCTCCCTCCCAGCACCACAGCATCAGGAAAGCCTTTGGCTCACAAGGAAGAGGACTCAGGCCCGGCAGAACCCAGACTCCCCAGGAATCCAGAGAGAGAAGGGACAGTGCCTGCGTGTGAGGCAGAGCTCCCAGGATGGAGGCACCTCTGACTCCTCCTAAATTGAGATAGGCGCCACATGTTCCCTGTATGCCTCAGCTCACACTCCACAGCCCTAGCCCATGCCTGCTTTATCCAGGCTACCCAGCAAGTCTTGACCCTAGGAAACAAGTTGCAGCAGAGCCCCTCTTGGCAGAGGTATTTGCTGGCACAAAATCTGCAACAGAGATGCCAGTTGCTAAATTCTTCCTTTTTGGTCGTAGATTCTAGTGCAGAAAAAATGTCTCCCTCACAATAGGCTCTCTCATCAGAGTTTCTCACAGGGCATTCTTAAACTCTGGCTCTCCACTCGGAGAAACAGAGAATAGAATCAAAGTCCCCCTCCCTCACTCTCCAGATGGGACACTGAGAAATAGAAGGACTTGCCCAAGGTCACACAGCCAGGACCTCAGAAGCCAGGTCTGTTTGGAAAAACCCCGCTGACTGAGGTTGCCGGGATCTCCCCAAACGCCTCTGGTCTGAAAAGGCTTCAGTGTGCCCCGGCTGAGTCCCGTTCAGGAGCCTGCACTGCTGGCCATGGCTACAGTGACCAGTCTCTTGTTTCTTTCTAGTCCTGGGGGAGAAGACAGAGAAGTTGCCTCTGCAGATTCCAAACCAAATAGAGGCAGCCATTAATCAATAGGAAAGAAAAACTGACATATTTGGGCTCTAAAAAGGGGTGGGGGTGCGGCAGGGAAGCTCCACATACCAGGTTGTGAGGCCAGTCCATTCCGCCAAGCGGCAAGGTCAGCCTGCAGCTGCTGCCCGCCCGGAACCCCAGATGCCGCCGAGAAAATGGCAGCAACAGGATGGAGCGAAGCAATTATAGCTCAACTGGGGGCTGCTGGGGGAGTGAGTGGGTGGGCTCGTCATCAGCTGGGAGCCTTGGGCCCCCAGCTGGCTGAGCCTAGCGCAGTGGCAGACAGTGAGGGGCGTGGGGGCAGGCCAGGAGCTGGGCTGAGGTGCCCAGGGGCTGTTGACCGAGGGACAATGCCCTGTGTGTCTGGTGGGGCTCTGGCTGGTGGCACCTCCGCCTGTGGCCTGCGGCCGGCCGCCCAGCCAGCACCCACAGGGCCAGCTAAGACAATCAGCTTCGTTTGCTTTGGGGATGGCAAGGGGTTGAGGGTGGAGGAGGGATGGGCCGTTGGTTGGTCAGGAGAGCAAATGTTCTCAAATTGTGCTGGCCAGAAGCGGGACACAGGCCCCATCTCCCAGGGAAACAGCCTCAGGCGCTCCAGCCTCTGCCGGCCCCAGGTGAGTTCAGCAGCCCTAGGAGACCAAAGCCCAACCCCTCTAGATCACAGGGAAACTGAGGCTGGAGCCAGAAAGGGACTTGTCACTATTAACAGTGAGTTAGAGGTGTCAGAGCTGCTATTCCCACCCTGTCCCCATCCAGGGTTCTATCCACCACCCCATGTTGTTTTTCTTGGGATATTTTCTGCACAATTTCAGCCTGCTGTGAACATATTTCTGAAGCTGTATGCCCTCACTAAGGCCAAGTTTCAGATCCATGAGGACTTATGGCTGATTGTTCTGGCCTTCCTGACACAGCACTCTCCCTCCTGGGGTGGTCTCCACTCTCAGAGCCTGTGTGGCTACATGTGAGCTTCACCGTCAGCCACAGTTCCCTCCTCCGTAAAATGGTGGGTGTACCAGAAATAGAAGGTGGCCTGGCCCATTCCCTCCTGAAATCTTTCTGAGCCTCAGTTCCCACATCTCTAGAATGGGAAGAATCATGGCACCCTCTTAAAGCTGCTATAAGGAACGAAGGAAATAACCTATGTTAAATAGCCGGCAACAGTACCTGGCGCATAGTAAGTGCTCAATAAACACTTAGCAGCTGTTTATTATAGAGATTATTATAAAATAATTGTCTAATGATTATTATAAATATTAGCTGTTCTAATTAGCATTAGAGGTAGCACGGTTCTCATTTCTCTACTGACTCTCCCTTCAACCCCCTCAGGCCCACCCTCCTGGCTGCTGAGAGAGGTCTAGGCCTCCAAGACTCAGGCCACAAGTTTGTGAGGTCATATGACCCCAGGGTCAAAGGTCCTGGAATCACATGCTCAACTGACCAGCTCCTCTGGCCAGTGTCTCTCACCTCAAGTGAACAGTCCAGCCCGACGTGAGTGGGCACATCCGCCCAGGGAGGTAGGAATGGCGGGAGGGAATGTGAGGAGGACAGAGGAGGGGCATTGTGAACAGACACTGAGGATGGCCCTGTCGTGCTGAGGGCCGGTCTTGGCCATTTACAGGAATCGTCTGAGGGGAAGAACGCAGGGTGAGAGGCGCTCCTGAATGTCACAAGATTAATCTGTCCGGGGCAGGCTTCCACAGCATAACTGAGACGCTGGCTGGGGCTTTGAGCATGAGAGATGCCACCATATTTGGTCAAATACTAGACAGGGCTCTATTCTATCGTTGGAAACTCCACAGGGAGGGGGACTCTGAAAATACCTCCTCAGGCAACAAGGGCCCCGCCCCCACCGCAGGCTGTCCCGGCCCCAGCCCCATCGGCGGCGGGGCGGCCTGGCTGTGTTCTGCGCTGGCTCTGCACGCGTTCTGCTGTTGCTAGCAGTGGGGTCCCACAGACATGCAACTGGGGTGACCCTCCCATATCCACAGAACAGTGGCAAATTAAAAGATGGATCCTGGGGTATGGGAGACCCCTGAAACCAACACATTCTCCTTACCTGCTGGCAATACACACCCTTCACTTCTGCCTCCCCAAGCCAGGACTGACTTGTCAGCTTCCCCGGCTCCAGCTGCAGAGCTTGCTACTTGAGATTTCAGGCTCCCAGCCCCAGAGATGCTGAAGTAGCGGCACAAAAATCTGCATCTTAGCATGAGCCCAGTCTGAGCGACACGGGTCCTCACCCATCATCTGGCCCCCTCCTCCCACCCATTTCACTACAAGGAGACTTGGGTAAGGGAGGGTCCTACCTCAGCTCACACAGTGCGTTTGTGCAGAGCTGGGAGCAGAACTCCGTCTCCTAAGTCATTCATCGCTCTTCCCTCAGACTTTATACAAACAGCTCCAGGCCAGGCTGGGCCTCCTTGCTGGTCTGGCAGAGACCAAAGAGCCAGGCCAGTCCT
This sequence comes from Colobus angolensis palliatus, assembly GCF_000951035.1. Classification (NCBI taxonomy): domain Eukaryota; kingdom Metazoa; phylum Chordata; class Mammalia; order Primates; family Cercopithecidae; genus Colobus; species Colobus angolensis. The sequence continues at coordinate 3,678,287 of NW_012122932.1, forward strand.
TGTGGGGGCCCCAGATCCTTCACAGTGGGGAGGGGAGCTTTGGGGTCTCCTGGCAGATGCTGTGAGGAGTCAGGCATGGGCCCAGCAACAGTCATTGGTTTTCCCATTCCTGGCCATCTGAGACCAGGAGGGAGACCCCTTCTTCCAGCCTTGGTTTCTAGAAACCCCTGGAGGGTCATCTGCCCTTCTCGATGTCCTGAGTGTGCACCCAAGGCAGGCTTGTGGTACCCAGCCCCAGGACTCAGTGCCAGGCCTGAGAGGGAGGCACAGGAACTGGGCTTCCGGGGCTCCCACCCCACAAGCGAGGCTGGGGTCCTTGGGTCTTTACACGCAGAGGATGGCCATCACGCGTGAATGAAGGACTGGGCAGATGAGCTACAGGAGAAGGAGCAGTGAGTGACCAATGTCTCACTCAGAGCCCTCTACGGCAGGCCCCGTCAGGAGCAGTGCTGCACTCACCAGCAGGTGGCGCCACCAGAAAGCCAGCCAACCCTGAAAAATGTGCCGACCCTGAGGGAACTTGCACTCTGCCACCTCTTTCTCCAGGAGTGGCCTAGGACTGAGAATGAGGGGATGGGGCAAGTGGGTGGGGCCCTGCGCCTGTGCCTGGCTTCCAGAGTGACCCTTTTGTTGATGAGGACCAGAGCCTAGGAGACATCAGAGCCGGCCAGGAATGACACAGCCGGCCAGGGGTCAGGTAGGGGCTTCTGTCTGCTGAGTGAGTGATTGCCTTTACTTTGAGCAGCTGCTGTGTGCCAGGCCTCAGGCATTTGGCACCTGGACACCTTAATTTACAGAAAATAACAGTAACAATAATAAATAATAGCTGCTGCTTAATATCTACTTACTGACTGCCAGGCCCTAAGCTAAATCCTTCAAGAAATCCTCCAAATAACACTGGGTGAGGTTCTAGTTTTATTCTGAATTACAGATGGGGAAACCGAGGCTCAGAGTGGTTAGTCACTTGTCCACAGTCACAGAAGATTCACAGCAAGTTTTTCTGACTCCTGCACACACTGCTCCCTGCGGTGGGGTAAGGAGAGGGGCGGCAGCCAGGGGTGGAGGGGGAATGTCCAGTTGGTCAGCTGGTCATTGAACGCGGTCTGTGATGGCCTCAGCCTTGATCCACGGCCTCAAACAACCTGAACCCAGTAGGTTCAGGTGTTCACTAGACCCACGCCCAAGCCCAAGTCATCAAGGGGATCCGAGAGCTGCCGGGGGGTCGTGGGGCACCCAACAGCATTCCTGGTATGTGAACTAAAATATTGATACATTGAATCAAACTGACTCTAATACAGGGAGGCCATGCTGGGACAGAGGAGAAGGCCGGAGCAGAAGGACGTGGAGAAGGAGTGCAGCCGGGAGGGCAGAGGTCAGGCTCCACAGATGGGCTGGCCTGAGTTTCAGCCCTGTCCCTTCACCGCTGTGTCATCTTGGGAATGTTAATTGACTTCTCTGAGCCTTAGTTTCTTCTGCAAAGTGAGGATAATAATAACTTGGCTCTCAGTGGATTGTTGTGAGGATCAAATGAGATAATGCATGTTAAAGTGCTTAGCACAGTGCCTGGCAAAAGTAAGTGCCCCATTAATGGTAGCTGCAACCGTCATTCCTACAGTTAAAACGAGTTTTGAGTTGGCCCTTCAAGAATGCTTCTAGTATGTTCCTAGGGAGGAAGGGCATTTCGAAGTGGGGACGCGGCTAGAACCAGCAGAAGAATGCAAAGGTGCCTATTCCAGTGGGTCCATCCTAGAGCGTTGGCAAGGCCAGGGGGACCCGAAGGATTGGGTCTGAGAACTTGCCCAAGTGAACCCAGTAAGATCAGGGAAGACGGGAAGAGGCTAGCCGGCGCCTTTGCTGGCTGCGGCCAGGAGGGTGCAGCCCCCTGGGGAGGTCCTGGCTCTCTTGCCATGCTGCCCTCCTCTCCCTCCCTGGTAGGAGTCCTTCTCCCAGGCCCATATTTGCACAAATGCCTGCCTCACTGCTCACTCCGGAGCCCCAGCCAAGAGGGGCTATTTTAAGATCCCTGGACGGGAACACTGTTGGTGGGAACAGCCCCAGCCAGCAAGCTCCCAGTTCTCAAAAAAAGGAAAGGCCTGGGTGAATGGGCGGCCCCTGGGGTGTGCAGAGGGGCTGCCACGTCGACATGACCCTCTGCCCAGGCCAGGTGCCAGCATCTCCTCCCCACAGGGGGATGTGAAAGAAATGTGAGTTGGGGTAGGACTCCAAGAGGTGGTCTTGTTCACTGGTGACTGGGTCGCCTAGGCCTCTCTTCTGCACAGCATCGAGACTTGAAAACACCAAGTCTGTGTTTCTGGGTTGCAGACTGACTCTACACTGTGCCAAGTCTCTTGTTAGCACTCACCACCCTTAGGCCATCAGGGGTAGGGGATACCTCATCCAGCCCCTACCAGAATGGGAACACTAAGTGCCTTTGCTGGGAGCCATCAATCTAGGAATATCATTTCTCTCTGAGGATGCACAGTCCATTTTTTAAAACTCTGGTTGTTGAAAATAATTATAATTATAAAAGCTTTCTTTTTTATTTTGCAGAAGCCCTCCTCCTGTGGGGAAAAGACTGCAGACTTCAGGCAATCGTGGTTGGACATTTGCCCTGCCCCTTATTATGTGGTCATGTCCACCCCCCTCACTTCAGTGGGCCTCCGTTTCCTCATGGGGTTGTTAAAATGCATTAATCATTAAAATTATTGTTTGCCTGGTACATAGTGGTACTTAATATTTGGGAAGTGTGGGCTGATATTTTCTAGTTTGGTTTGGTTTTATACGTGCCTGAGTTTGTCATATAGTGTTTTTGTGGGTGTATGTGCTATTTTTCTTTTTGATTATGAAGAGCCAGTATAGATTAATATTTAAAGCACAGACTTTGAACCAGAGTGCCCTGAACCTCATCCCTGCCACGTAGCAGCTAAGTCACCTTGGGCAAGTGACCTAACCTCCCTGAGCCTATGTCCTCGAAAGGGAGGTGGGGGGTTAACAAGATTATGTGTGGCAAGTGCCTGGCACAGGGAATGCCCCTGCTATTATTTTGTCATATACATTGTTCTTAGTTCTTCCCAATCAGGTGGCACAGAGCAATTCTAGTAAGCTCAATTCTAGCACTTTCTAACTGCCAGAGAGTCCCAGAAATAAAATGGACTGCCCTGGAAAAGAGTGATCTCTCTATCAGCAGAGACCAGAAGACCAGCCAGGAGGTTCTGGAAGAGGAAGGAGTGGCCCAGGTGTGTGTGTTGCGGGGTGGAGGAGTTGTTGAGCTTTTTTTTTTTTTTTTTTTTTTTTTTTTGAGATGGAGTCTCACTCTGTAGCCCAGGCTGGAGTGCAGTGGCGTGATCGGCTCACTGCAGCTTCCGCCTCCCAGGTCCCTGTTAAGCAATTCTCCTGCCTTAGCCTCCCAAGTAGCTGGGATTATAGGCATGTGCCACCATGCCCAGCTAATTTTTGTATTTTTAGTAGAAATGGGATTTCACCATGTTGGCCAGGCTGGTCTTAAATTCCTGACCTTATGATCTGCCCGCCTCGGCCTCCCAAAGTGCTGGAATTACAGGCATGAGCCACCGTATGTAGCCGGTTTTTGAGCTTTTAAAGTTCCCTTCCAGCCTTGAGAGGTCCAGATCTGATGTCCGAGACCTCAGGCTCCCATGTGGGACTGTCAGGCCTGTTGTAGCTCACCCAGACCTGGGACAGGAAGGAGTGCAAGAGAGCCTGTGGGGACATGGAATAAACAGCCTGTCTCCAGGGCAGACAGAGGCGCCAGGCCCCCTGCCCACTGGAGTGTCCTCCCCTCGGTCCCGGGGGATGTTTATCCTCTGCTCAGAGTTTACAGGACGTCTGGATTCACAAGATCCGGAATTCTGACTTTTCCCCCAAAGCTGTCAACCCCTCCTCTGGCTGGGTGGGTCTGAGTCTGTTTTGGGTGGAAGGCCCCAGCCCTGCCCTCAGCAGAAGCAGGAAACAGGTACAGAACAAGAAATGTCCTCTTCAGCCCCCGAGAGCCACTCCTGGCAGAGGGAAAGGCCACATCTGTGGGGGCGTGAGAAGAAAACAGTCAACGTCTCCCAGCGGCTGCATAGGGAGAGGAGTTCTGGGGGCTCATGGGCTGCAGGGGCTCATGGGGCAGAAAGGACTTCTTTTGCAGGTTGGGTTCAAAGGCCTGCACCCCAAACATTAAGCTACACACCGATGGTATTTATCAAAGTCTGCCTTGCATATTGGCTTCTGTTACTGGGTCAGAGACCGCAGTTTTTATTGTGGTTGTTTTGGTGCATTGTGTGAGTGCGAATTTGTGGGTGGTGTCTTGTATGGGTGTGTTTTGTTATTGTTTTAAGAGCCATCAGGTAGGAGCTGCTTATAGACAGGATGAATGTCTTCCTCTCAGATGCTGCTCTCTGCACCTGGCTCAGGGAGCTTGGGGCCAGCTTGCGATTGAGGCAGGATTAGCAGAAGAATGTCCTGAGAGCTACACACAACACAACACTTAGAGGACAGGCAGCAGCTCTGAGACACATCACATTACCCTTGATGGCCACAGCCAAGGCCTCTATCCTCATCCTCCTGACCCCTAGAAAACTCACAGGCTTAAATCTCCCCCTGGCCTCCCTGCAGAAGCTCATCTCTGTGGCCTGAACTCTTAGGAGGCAATGTTGAGAAGCTGCTTCCGGTGGAGGTTTAAATATCTGGCCTAGGATGTTCTGTAAGTTTCTGTGAGCTGTGACCTTCAAGGAATTAGCCTATGGATGATGAAGACCTTTTGAGAGTTATTGAGGTGGGTTCATTCTATTCATTGCACAAATATATATTGAACACCTACTATGTGCCAGGCACTGGGGATATAGTGGTGAACAACTAAAACAGTTCTTGTGTCACCAGGCTGGAGTGCATGGTGGTACAATCTTGGCTCACTGCAACCTCTGCCTCCCGGGTTCAAGCGATTCTCATGCCTCAGCCTCCCAAGTAGCTGAGGTTACAGTTGTGCACCACCATGCCTGGCAATTTTTGAATTTTTAGTACAGATAGTGTTTCACTATGTTGACCAGGCTGGTCTTGAACTCCTGACATCAAGTGATCTACCCCCCTCAGCATCCCAAAGTGCTGGAATTAGACATGAGCCACTGCGCCTGGCCTATTCCTGAACTTATGTTCTTTTTTTTTTTTTTTTTTTGAGACGGAGTCTCGCTCTGTCGCCCTGGCTGGAGTGCAGTGGCCGGATCTCAGCTCACTGCAAGCTCCGCCTCCCAGGTTTACGCCATTCTTCTGCCTCAGCCTCCCGAGTAGCTGGGACTACAGGCGCCTGCCACCTCGCCCGGCTAGCTTTTTGTATTTTTTAGTAGAGACGGGGTTTCACCGTGTTAGCCAGGATGGTCTCGAACTTCTGTTAGCCAGGATGGTCTCGAACTCCTGACCTCGTGATCCACCCGTCTCGGCCTCCCAAAGTGCTGGGATTACAGGCTTGAGCCACCGCGCCTGGCCTGAACTTATGTTCTAATGCAGGATGGGGACTCTAACAATACCGATATTTTAGGACAAACCTACAGCTCAGGGGCTCTTGCTGGGCCCCTCTCCTCTCAGTCCTGTGCACCTCCTGCATGCATGGGGAACTGCTGGATCTTCTGGGAAGCCCATGACCTCAGCCCTCGGGGCATGTGGAGGAAGGTACAATGTCTCCAAAATGTGAAACCTTGCCAAATTTCCACTGGAAGGTCAGTTCTCATAAATATTGTGAGGAAAGAGGAAGAAATGGCTAGCGTGGAATCTGACCATTTCCAAAGTCTGGTTCCCAGGAAATAAGCCTCGGTAATTGCTCTAATGTGAGAAGGCAGCTTCAGGGTTTATGGCTGTGGGAGATGGAAGGCGTCCAGCCAAGGACCCATGCAGATGCTGATGACAATTGCATTATGGTAAGAGGGTTACCCCTGAAGCACTCTACAATTTGAAAAACACTTTTAACCCAGGCGCCGTGGCTTATGCCTGTCATTTCAACAGTTTGAGAGGCCGAGGCAGTAGAATTGCTTGAGGTCAGGAGTTCAAGACCAGTTCTGGCAACATAGCGAGATCCTTGTCTCTACAAAAAATAATTTAAAAATTAGCCAGGCATGGTGGCATGCATCTGTAGTCCAAGCTACCCGGGAGGCTGAGAGGCGAGAGGATCACTTGATCCCCATAGGTCAAGGCTGCAGTGAGCCGAGATCACACCACAGCACTCCAGCCTGGGTGACAAAGCATTACCCTGTCTCAAAAAAAAAAAAAGGAAAGAAAAAGAACACTTGTATATCTATGACTTTATTTGCTTCCTGGATCAATACGTGAATGTAAATATTTTACAGAAGAAGGAGCTGAGGCACAGGGAAAAGAAGTAACCTGTCTATAGCCATACAGTGAGGAGAAAAGGGACAGAGCTTGGGATGAAAGTTGAGCCCCTGAGGTCCCTTTAACCTCAGCTACCCTAACCCTTGCCCCAGCTTAGGGAAAGTGAATGAGCACTGGAACCAGCAGTGGTTAGAGGTGGGTGCCTGTCACTAGGCAGCAGACACAGAGCACCAAAGGCTATCCAAGTTATTTCTACCATGGTCAGCTGTGCTTTATGGAGAAATCTACATTGGAGAGAAATGTGTCTGGTGAGAGGGCTCCATGCCAGAGGGATAAGTTTTCTGAGTCAGCTCTGGAGAGCTGGGTCAGGTCAAGCTGACCCTGATCTTTCTCTCCCCAGTAGTGTGCTCTTAGAAAAACCTAGGACTGTTCGGCCCTTCAGTCTGGCCAACACATGGCTATGTTCATAAATTCTTGTCTTCCATATTGGGATTCCCTTGTATTTTATCCCATTATCTCAACCACAGAGCTAGCTCTGACCCTGGCATTCCAGAATCACCTACAAATCTTCTCATTTTTTAGTCAATTTCTTAGACTCTCAAGCTCAACAGGACCATCAGGATCATTGTACGGGCTTCTCAATGATACTATCGTATGTGCTCCCCAGCCTTTTATTAGTTGTTTTAAATGTCTGTCTCCCTGCTTCTGCCATCTGCTGACTGCAAACTGGCTTTTTGCAAATATACAGAGCAAAACTGTTCCCTCTCCCCTAAGGCAAGCAGTATCAGTCAGTATAGGCCAAGTTGCACTGCAGTAACAAGCAACCCCCAAATCTAAGAGGCTCAGCCCAGCAAAAGTGTCCTTATCACCTATGCTACATAGCCTGTGCAGACTCTCAGGGCATGCTGTGCTTATCAGAATCATGCAGGGACATGGCGGTGGATGCTTCGTCACAACATGCTTCCACAAGTGCCAAAACAGAGTCAGAGGTCTGTAGACAACAGATCTGCAGAGGTCAAAAATCAGGCTCTGGAGTCTCTGCTCCAGCCACATATTTCCTTTCAGCAAATTCATCTCCTTAACTGTCAGTTTCTCATCCGTTAAATGAGGACAATGAGAAAGTACTGACTTCACAGGTTTGCTATGAGGCTGAGAGGATGGGTGTAAGCCCATAACATAAAGTCTGGTTCATAGGAAGAACTCAATAAATGTCAGCTGATAGGAAGTTGGCAGAATATTCTGTTCACTTAATTGTGGCTACCATCTCTAGAGAGAACAACCCTGGTTCTTTCCACTGTTCCTTGCTTTAACTAGTTTAATTTCTTTGAGGAGTTAAGGAATTGTCTCTTCCTAATTGTCATTTTCGTATTATTTTTGACGCATTTTTATCCCATCAGAGATTCAAAGCTGAGGCAGAAAAAAGTCTATGTGACTTGCTAAGTCTTTTTGAGAAGTCCCAAGAAGGAAGATCAAATTTGGAAAAGAATCTTTGCTTGATATAAAACTCAATGGCAGATAGACAGAGAAATCAAACTGGAACGTCAGAATTGGAGGGGACTTTTAGAACGAGACCCATCCTCTCCTCTCTTTTACAGATGGGAAAACAGAAGTCCAGAGAGGAAAATAGACCGATACAGTGTCACACAGCAATTCAGTGTCAGAGTTGGGACCAGAATCTACTTCCTTTAATCCCAGCCATGGGGCTTTCCATGTACTACATAAGAGGACAACATTCTTCAGCACTGGGATGTTGGGGGGAGGGAATCTCCTGGAATTATAGCTTGTCCTCATTTCACAGAGTTGTACTCCAGCAGAGCTGTAAAGTTAAGAGTCCTATAAACATTACCTTATTAAGGCTTCTTGGAAACCCAAGGTCACAACTCCTCTGGATCATGGGACATGAGCTGAGCATCCAGTGAACAAACAGATGGTAATGTTACATTTTTCACTTCGTTAATGCAACCTGGCTTCTAATTATAGGATTTGTTTAACGGTTCTCGGTGGTTTATGAAGTCTTGGAGTCAGCCTGCAGTCCTGAGGGTGGCTGAGGAGTATCAGACCAGGAGACGCATGCAGGGGTAGGGGCCTCAAGGCAGGGAGGGAGACGAGGACAAACAGAGTCAACTTCAGCCAAGGCCTGGAAGAGGATATTTAAGTAATTTTCCCTAATCTAACCGAGCTGCTCCCCGTTGGAAATCATTTCTAATAACGTCTCTGGTGCCACAACCCTTTCATACATGGGTGGTGAATATGCATTTGTTCTACGGGAAGTAGGTGAAATAATTATCATATTACTCTAGTCATCCATGTCAAATTGAATTCCCCTGCAATGGTGGTGACCAATGCAGTGACCCCCTCCCTGTCCCTGGGGAAAGATGGCTCAGGGGCCTGGCTCCATCTCTTTGTCTGTCACTATAGTTAAGTTCATGATCTAAGGAGGCAACAGGTGGGGACTGGTCAGGGGCAGAATGGGATCATTATGAAGATGAAAGGCTCCCAGCCTCATGCAGCCAATCTGGGATACAAGGGTCTTGTGAAGACTCTCCCACGCCCAGATGCTTAAGGCCCAGCCCAGCTACCACATAGTCACATCCCTCTCCTCATTCAGGGCTCTGTTGCAAGCTCAGCCTGGGCCCCCACTGCTTAAGGAAACCCCCCCCAAAACCCTTGTCATGTCCCAAGTTTTCCAAATCTCACAGAACCTCCATTCCTGAGTTAGTACACACACACACACACACACACACAAATCCACAAGGCCCTCTAAGTCCCTTCGCCAACCCAGCTCCATAAACGCTTAAAGCTAGGTAAGTGATTTCCAAAGTAGGATGTCATCTGAGGCTTAGGAAGACTGTCAGGTCTTCTATTTTTACCTCTGTCTTTTCTCATTTCTATTTTTTATTTGTGTTAAAGGAACATATTAGTATAAGAGCACCTTATAGAATTTATAAATAAAGATTTATTTTTAAAAATAGCATTAAATTAAAAATTTTTTAAAAACTGTTATTTATTGGTAGGGTTTATGATAAAAAAGGATTGGGACCCCTGGATCAGGATTTTGTGCTTTTTGGGGGGAGTTTTTTCTTTGTGCTTTTTTGTTTTGTTTTGTTTTGTTTTTTTGAGAGAGTCTGATTCTTTTGCCCAGGTTGGAATACAATGATGCTATCTCAGCTCACTGCAACCTCCACCTCCCGAGTTCAAGTGATTCTCCCACCTCAGCCTCCTGAGTAGCTGGGATTACAGGCACCTGCCATCATCCCCGGCTAATTTTTGTATTTTTGTAGAGATGGGATTTCACCATGTTGGCCAGACTGGTCTTGAACTCCTGGCCTCAGGTGATCTGCCCATCTTGGCCTCCCAGACTGCTGGGATTACAGGACAGGAGTGAGCCACTGCTCCCAGCGTTGGACCAGGATTTTGAACTCAAAGCCTCTTAACTCTGGGTGGGATGGTCCCAGCCTGTCGGGACTGGGAAGAGCAGGGAGAAAGACACCCAGGCTTAGAGACACAGAGAACCTCGGCCATGGGGGTGTCACCAAGTGACTGTCTGCCCCAGGCACAAAGTCTCTTTCCTTTAACACCAAGATAAAATGGCTTCAGCTCCCAACCCACACCATCAGAGAGTGCAGGGAATTCTTCCCAATTTTAGAGTTTTAGGGGGCTTAAGTTTCTCCTAAATTAGTCCTTGGCACAGCCTGCTGTTTCACAGTGCTGGCTCCTGATTGGGGCTCCTGTCTCCGAGGCTACTACCCATTCCGCCACCCACGGGGCCCCCTAAGCACTTCTCCTTCATCTCCCAAGTGTCATTCCTGGTAATGCAATGCTGGAAGCATGGCAGGCCTATCACTGAGCTGTCAGTGGAGAAGGGCGACTGACCGGTGTGCAGTGGCGGAGGGAGACTGACCGGTGTGCAGTGGAGGAGGGTGACTGGCCGGTGTGCAGTGGACGAGGATGACTGACTGGTGTGCAGTGGAGGAGGGTGACTGGCCGGT
>NW_012122932.1:3688643-3735583 GCF_000951035.1 Colobus angolensis palliatus
AGTGGCGGAGGGCCACTGACCGGTGTGCAGTGGAGGAGGGTGACTGACCGGTGTGCAGTGGAGGAGGGTGACTGGCCGGTGTGCAGTGGACGAGGGTGACTGACTGGTGTGCAGTGGAGGAGGGTGACTGGCCGGTGTGCAGTGGCGGAGGGCCACTGACCAGTGTGCAGTGGAGGAGGGTGACTGACCGGTGTGTAGTGGAGGAGGGTGACTGGCCGGTGTGCCGTGGACGAGGGTGACTGACTGGTGTGCAGTGAAGGAGAGGGACTGACCGGTGTGCACGACTTCACCATTGACTATAAGTTCTGCAAGCCTAAAGGTCACTGTCATGACCCCGGGAACTTCTCATTGGCCTTGTCTCACATTAGTCCTCAGCCTCCTATAGTTCCCAGGCCTCCTCCTTCAAAGGATGTCCTCCTTTCTCCCCATGCCCTGCCCTCTTTCCCAGCTTCTCATCGCCTTGCTCTCTCTCCCAGGCTGCCTGGAGAAACTCAAAATTTCTGTGACACAGGCCTCTTGTACATTGCAGGTGGGAGTACACAATGGTTACAACCTCCATGAGGGAGGTGGGTAACAGGGGATAGAGCAATATCTATGAGAATCACAAATGCACAAGGACTTTGATCCAACAGTCGCTCTTCTATGCCTTTGTCCAACAGAGGCAGCCCCATGTGGAAATGACACAAAGACCAGGGCAGGCTTTGCAGCGTTGTTTGTAATCGCAAAGGACTTTTACGTCTATCTTTTCTAATTTCTATCTTTTATTTGTGTTAAAGGAATCTATTAGCACAATAGCATCCTCAAAGTGCTCATCCTTATAGGAAGCGTTGCATGACTTATGGCACATCCACGCTGTGGAACCCTATCCAACCACTCAGAGAATGAGGCAGCCCTCAGTAGAATGATACACTCCAATAGCCAATAGCTGTTATTAAGCAAATGAATAAGGTGCATAAGAATGTGAATAGTACACCCCAATCTGTACCCCAAAAATGCAGGGACTGTACATACGTACACTTGTAAGTGTATGTGCTTGTATTTGCATAGACTCTCTGGAAGTCTATATAAAAAGTTGAGTGATTTTCTCTGGGGAGGGGAATTGGGTTGATAAGGGGGTGGGGTTAGGAGGGAAGTTACTCTTCACAGAGCACTTTTTGTACCTCTGTGATGGTGACAATGTATAGATATTATCTATTCAAACAATAAATACTATTTTTAAATGAAAACATAAATTGCTGTTAGCATATGCTGTGGATCACTTCATTCTCTCTCTTTCTCTCCCTCTGGAGGCCGGGCCCAAGAGGCCTTACCTTTGAGTCAATAAGGTCACCTAGAAGTGAGTCATGTCTTACCCCTCTAAGGCTGAAACAGCCACAGTCTCTGCATCTGTATACGTGTGTGTGTGCGTGTGTGTCTGTGTGTATGAGGGAGAGATTGTTTTCCCCTTTCCTTCCTCAGCAGCAAGTTACCTAACCCCTTTATTGTACAAATAGAAAAACTGAGGTCCAATTATCCACCCAATGTCACCCAGTAAGTCATCCTCTGAGTGGCTCTGAATCGGCCTCTGGGCTTTGACTTACGCTGTTCCCTTTGCTTCAGTGTCCTTTTCTGCCATTTTTACTCTTCAGGTCTCAGTGCACGGCTTCCAAGAAGCTTCCCAGATTCCCCAGTAGGAAATGAGCTTTCGGTGTGCCCTGTGCATCCCTGTGGCTCCGTCCAAGTTAGCAATTGGCTCTTTACCAACCTGCCTTCCCCAACAGAGGGTGGACGTTCCCTGAAAGCAAGGACTTGGTCTTTGTATGTGGAGCCCCAGGCCTAGTTCAGTGTGAAGCCTAGAACTTCAGTGTTTAAGACCTGAATAAATAAATGAATAAATGCATGAGTACATTAATTCCTCCATCTTCTGAAACCCTCTTGTTTCACTGAGCCCTCTCATATCACTTAACACTGTCTTCCTTATAATGTAATTATTTCTGGGCATATCTGCAGTGGATACCTTCTTCCTACCTCCCTCCCTCTCTTCCTTTCTTCCTCCCTTCCTTCCTTCTTTCCTTCCTTCCTCCAGAATGTATTCTTAGACAGACAGAGATTCTGAGAACATTATTTGAGCCCCTGGATCCAGCCATACCTAAAGTTGAACTACCCATGGACTTTTCAGTCACATGAGCCAATGAATTCCCTTTTGCTTTGAAGCCACTAAGACTTGAGTTTCCATTCTTCTCTGAAAAAGAGTGTTGAGGAATGTAGTGAATTGGGAACTGATCATAATCCTACAAGACACAATGCCAAACGCAATAACTCTGAATGTCGGAATCCTGAAAAATCAAAATCCTGAAAATAGAATTCTGAAAAAATCATTTAAAAATGCGTTAAAAGATATTTATTTATAGATTTAAAGGGAGTTTAATTGAGAAACATATCCAAACATGTCAGGACACTTTACAGACCACTTTACACAGTAAGATAGGCAATAAAGACATACACATTTTTGCAAGATAAACACTCAGGTACACTAACAACAGTCGCGCGAGTCTCACAGTCATGCGCAGATGAACTGTGTTCATGAAGAAATAGGTCAAAAAGAGAAATGTACAAATGCATATCACTATGGTTGTTAATTGTGTGCGCCCAACTTTCTAACTGTGGCCATCTGAAATACCATGACAAACAATCTAAGTCTTTTGACAAGATCAATAAAAAACTGCAATGGGTCACCACTGCATATACAGTCACCCAAAGAACCGAGATCTTGAGAAATTTTATCTTTCACAAATGCATATGTACAAAAAGGACTTCTCTTCATTTATTGAGGAAGTTTCAATGCCTCTACATACACGCATTGCGCTTACAAAGTCCACGTTGTGATAATGCACTTTTGTGGAGTTCGATTTGCAAAAACGCATGAAACTAATTAGGACTCTCTAAAAGTCTTTACAGAATCCCAGTATTAGAAATGATGTGAAGATGACATGAAAACTGTATTACAGGGATAGATTGTGGACAATTGCACAGAGATAGTCCGTAAGAGCTGGCCAACTTTCACAATCATTCACTGTATTTTGAAGTCTTGCATGAAGATGAAAAGCTGTTTTGTTCTTTCTTATAGCGTATGGCTCTGCTTGGAGAATACGTCACACTCATTTTCTACGTGGCACGGCTCTTTCTGAAACTCCTCTGTGATTCTATATGCATAGCCATGAGCCTTCCCTATTAAATGTTCCCATCTTTTTTTTAACTTTTATTTTAGGTTTAGGGGTACAGGTGCAAGTTTGTTATATAGGTAAATTTAGCGTCACAGGGATTTTGTGTACAGATTATTTCATCACCCAAGTAAAAGCATAATACCTGATAGATACATTTTTTATCCTCTCCCTCCTCCTACCCTCCACCCTCAGGCAGGCTCCAGTGTTTATTGTTCCCTTCTTTGTGTCCATGTGTTCTCAGTGTTTAGCTCCCACTTATAAGTGAGAACATGTGGTATTTGATTTTCTATTCCTGCATTAGTTCACTTAAGATAATGACCTCCAGCTCCATCCATGTCGCTGCAAAGGACATGAACTCTTTTTTTTTAATGGCTACATAGTATTCCATGGTGTATATGGGCTACATTTCCTTTATCCAGTCTGCCACTGATGGGCATTTAGGTTGATACCATGTCTTTGCTACTGTGAGTAGTGCTGCAATGACACTGCAATGATGCATGTGTCTTTATGGTAGAACTATTTATATTCCAGATTTTCCCATCTTCTGTACCATGTTTTCGTGGTGTTTTTGGCTCACAGAAATTCATTCCACACCCACTCATATACAGACCACAGATGTGGTGGAAATAATGCTGGTGATTGAACACCACCACCATTATATAAGTGTCTTCTTATCTGACTGCGCACATAATTACTTTTGAACCAGTCAGTGATTTCACTGGCTTCTTCAGGCAAATGCGACTTTAATTCATTAAACACTCCTTAAATGTTATCAACTGGAAGGAATGCCAATGCAGTCAAATGATGCATTTTTATTTTTTAATTATTTTTTATTTTTATTCTTTTGAGAGGGAGTCTCGCTCTGTTGCCCAGGCTGGAGTGCAATGGTGCAATCTCGGCTCACTGCAACATCTACTTCCCAGGTTGAAGCACTTCTCGTACCTCAGCCTCCTGAGTAGCTGGGACTACAGGTATATGCTACCATGCCCAGCTAATTTTTGTATTTTTATTACAGATAGGGTTTCACAATGTTGGCCAGGCTGGTCTTGAACTCCCGGCCTCAAGTGATCCATCTGCCTCAGCTTCCCAAAGCGCTGGCATTACAAGTACTGGGATTACTGGGCCACCACACCCGGCCTGCAGTTTTAAACTGAAGTTGTCATTGTTGCCGTATCTTGTGGCCAATCCACTCATCTGAATTTTCTGCCAAATGCAGTGGGCTGAATGAAAAACATAAACTGTATTGCTAATACCTTGAAATTCACTTTTAGAAGCTTGATCACACCTAATTCTGTCAGTATGGTTTGAGGATTCAGTTGAAACCCATTTTCTTTTGCAAAGTTCACTAAATCTTCAAATCAGCATTGATAAAGTCCTTCACATTTTCTAGTCATTAATATACACATAAGCAGATACAAGCCAGAAATTTCAGATCTAACAGAGACATGAATTGTATATAGCTGATCTTTAAAAAAAAAACAAAAAACAAACAAACAAACAAAAAACAGGACATTTTGAAAGTGCCATTCATTGGCCAAAGTGAAACATGTGCTAGTTTTTCTGCTAGATTTAGAGTTAATATAAGAAGTCTATCTTCTTTGACAGTCAAACCCCTTATCGAGAATAGTTTGGCTGGGTGCAGTGGCTCTGTCATTTCAGCACTTTAGGAGGCTGAGGCAGGTGGAACGCTTGAGTCCAGGAATTTGAGACCAGCCTGGACGACATGGAGAAATCCCATCTCTACAAAAAATACAAAAAATGTAGCCAGGCTCAGTGGTGTATGCTTGTAGTTCCAGAAGGCAGAGGTGGGAGGATCTCCTGAGCCTGGAAAATTGAGGCTGCAGTGAGCCATGATCGCACCATTACACTCCAGCCTGGGAGACAGAGTGAAACCCTGACTCAAAAAAATAAAAATAAAAAAAAGAATAGTTCACCATGTAATGTGTTTTGTAATACTGGAGGAAAAACACCTCGATATCAGCAGGTGCCTTTGGTTCAGAAGGTCGCTGAACTGGTTGAACTCTTCTCATTCTCTGACGAAGGACGTTTTTTTAAGGCAAGCATGGCGCTATATGGGAAGGGGAGAAATTGTACACAATTGAATAATTTGGCAGCAGAGTGTTCTTGTATTTTTCGCCTGTGTCTTCACTTCTTTGATATTTGGAATACTCACCGCACTTGTACTTGGAGAGTGGTTGTGGTCTACACATTGTGCAAGTGTATGTTGTCCACACATTGTGCAAGTGTATGTTGTCCATTTGAGTGGTTATTGCTCGGCCATTGCAATTAAGTGACATTCTGGCTTTTGCAGCACCAATAATAACTCATTTTGAATCTTTTTTTTTTTTTTTGAGATGGAATTTTGCTCTTTCACCCAGGCTGGAGTACAGTGGTGCGATCTCTGCTCACTGCAACCTCCACTCCTTGGGTTCAAGCGATTCTCCTGCCTCAGCCTCCGGAGTAGCTGGGATTATAGGTGCCTGCCACCAGGCCTGGCTAATTTTTGTATTTTTAGTAGAGACAGGGTTTCGCCATTTTGGCCAGGCTGGTCTCAAACTTCTGACCTCAGGTAGTCCACCCGCCTTGGCCTCCCAAAGTGCTAGGATTACAGGCATGAGCCACCGTGGCTGGCCCATTTTTAAACTTGTATTTTTTTACCTTAAGTGGCCTTATACACTTCACTATCACAGCCTTTTTGTGAGGGAACAATTTCACAGATCTCTTCCATTGTGTTGTAAGAAACACAATAAAAAGAAATGCTATTCTGTTTCCCTAGTACCAAATCTGTATTAGTCAGGGTTCTCTAGAGAGATAGAACCCATTGGATGTGCATGTAGATATATGAGAGATATATTAGGGTGATCGACTCACATGATTACAGTGGCTGAGAAGTCTCGCAACAGGCCGCCTATAAGCTGGAGACCCTGGGAGGCTGGTAGCATGACTCAGACAGAAAGCCCCAGGACCCAGGGGCCACTGGTATAAGTCTTAGAGTCCAAAGGCTGGCAAGCCTGGAGTTCTGATGCTCAAGGCAGCAGAAATGTCTGTCCTAGCTCTCAGAGAGAGACCAATTGCCTTCTGTATTTGTTTTCTCCTGGCCCCCTGCCTATTAGATGATGCCCACCAACACTGAGGGCAGATCTTCCCACACACAGATCTCCGCTAGAAACATCTTCACACACATCCAAAATAATGCTGTATTAGGTTTCTAGATAGCCCTTCATCCAGTCAAGTCGATATTTAAAATTAAGCCCATAAGTCCACCCCTTGTCAAGTCGGCACCAAGACACACCTGCAGAAACCATACCTAATTTCCAAATAAAGACAACAACAAGGTAATAGCTCTGCCTAACATGATGAAACCATCCCGTGATTGTGATTTTAGGGACTTTAGATATTAGGGATTTAGACTTTAGGGATTTTAATCTTTTGAGACTTTAACATTCAGGATTATCATGTTTGAGATTGTATCTTTCAAGATGATGATCCAAACTCCAGTGAACTAACACTTCCCCTTAACTGTATCGGAAAGGGTCTGATTTCCCTTCCTAGCCACCTAGGTGCTGAGCACAGCGCTTTGTACACAATAAACACTCATACGTTTTTGAGAAAAGAGAGCAGCAGACACAGACACAGCCCTTACAGAGCTAGTGATGGAGGAGGGCAGACCCAAGCAGAACAATTCTTTACTGTATTAGTCCGTTTTCTCCCTGCTGATAAAGACATACCCGAGACTGGGCAATTTACAAAACAAAGAGGTTATTGGGGCTGGGCCCAGTGGCTCACGCCTGTAATCCCAGTACTTTGGGAGCTTGAGGTGGGCAGATCATCTGAGGTCAGGAGTTCGAGACCAGCCTGGCCAACATGGAGAAACCCCATCTCTACTAAAAATACAAAAATTAGCCGGGCATAGTAGCAGGCACCTGTAATCCCAGCTACTCAGCAGGCTGAGGCAGGAGAATCACTTGAACCTGGGAGGCAGACTTTGCAGCCAAGATGTCGCCACTGTATTCCAGCCTGGGTGACAGAGCAAGACTATCTCAAAAAAAAAAAGAAGAAGTTATTGAACTCACAGTTCCACGTGGCTGGGGAGGCCTCACAATCATGGCAGAAGGTGAAAGGCACTTCTTACATGGCAGCAAGAGAGAAGAGTGCTTGTGCAGGGAAACTCCCCTTTTTAAAACTATCAGATCTCGTGAGACTCATTCGCTATCATGAGAATAGCATGGGAAAGACCTGGCCCCATGATTCAATTATCTCCCACCGGGTCCTTCCCACAACACGTGGGAACTATGGGAGCTACAAGACAAGATTTGAGTGGGGACAGAGCGAAATCATATCACTCCCTTAACATTCTCCAGGGCCCTGCCCGGGTGCTGTCAGGTGCGCAGAGAGTAGCAACCCTGTTCACAGCTGGAGCATCAGGAATCTCAGCCACACAGCAAGTTAGTGGCACAACTGGGCCAAAGGCTTGGCCTCCTGATTCAGTTCCCTTCTAAATCCTTTACCTATCATCCAAGAAGAATACTGGTTTTGGACTGCACGTGCACACAATTGCACACAATACTCTGGACATAAACAAGAAAAATGGTAGTGGCGGGAAGTTGGTCATGGTTGGGAGAAGACAATTATCTTTTTTTTTTTTTTTTATCTCAGTAAGAAATAACAAAGAAACAAATTTGAGTGGGTGGGACAGCCTTGTGGAACAAATTTGCGAAGTTAGTTCCCAGCATGGGGTACAAGGTTCCTGAGTGTGTTGCCTGTGAGCACTACCATGTTTGTTGAGTGAATTGTGGATGGTGGGGTTTTGTGTTAGGTGGATTTGATTAGCTGTGGCTGTCACCCTATGAGTTAATAATAGGGTCGGGGCTCCTCCAGTCCTCACCTCCTGGTTTCTGAGGACAGTGCTGTTTCTAATACCCCAGGGGCATGTGCTCAGTGGCAGGAATTTTTGCCAGCTGCAAAATGACCAGGGCAGGGTGGCAGACAGAGGATGTTGGACTTAGGTCAGGGATTTGGTGGATTGGTGCTGCATTCATTCCAACCTTCATTACTGCAGAGCCTTGTAAGCTAAAAGCTACATTTCCCAGACTCCCTAGGGTTCTGGAGGGAGGTTACCTTCCTGTTTCTTCACAGTGGCTACTGGCAAGCACCCCATATGAGTTTGTCCACATCAGTGGTCCCTTACCCATGTTAAGGGTTGAACTATGTCCCCCATCCCCAAATTTCTATGTTTAAGTCCTAATCCCCAGCACCTCAGAACTTAACCTTATTTGGAAATGGGGTTGCCGCAGATCTAATTAGTTAATATGAGCTCAGACTGGAGTAGGGTGGGCCCCTAATCCAATATGACTTCTAAAAAGAGGACCTTTGGAAACAGCACACACAGGGAAAACACCACATGAAGATGAAGGCAGAGATCAGGGTGATACATCTACAAGCCAAGAAATACCAAAGATTGCCAGCAAGTCACTAGAATCTAGGAGGCTTGGAACAGATTCTCTCTCACAGCCTTAGAAGGAGCCAGTTCCGCTGACACTTATCTCGGACTTCTAGCCTCCAGAACTGTGAGATAAATTCCCATCGTTTAAACCACCCTGTCTAGAGTACTTGGTTACAGCAGCCCTGCCTGACTGACACCATTGGTCGCTGACTTTGTGGGTGTGGCAGAGGCAGAAGTGGCCTCCTAACCCTGGACACAGCTGCAGCGGTGTGTTCTTCACATAACAGTGGAGCTCCCCCTCCAGAGTCCACTGTAGTCAGAGTTATCCAGATAAACAGAGCCAACAGGATATACAGACACATAGAAGAGGAGAGTTATCTCGGAAACGGGCTCACATGATCACAAAGGCCGGCAAGTCCCACGTTTTGCCATTTGCAAGCTGGAGGACCAGGAAAGCTGCTGCTATGACTCAGTCCAGGTTCAAAGGCCTGGAGCCAGGGGTGCCACTGGTATAATTCCCAGCATCCCATGGAGCGAGAACCAGGAACTCTGATGTCTGGAGATAGGAGAAGATGGATGTTCCAGCTCAAGAAGAGAGAATTCACCCTTCCTCCACCCTTTTGTTCTAGTCAGGCCCTCGATGGACTAGATGTTGCCCCTCTGCATTGGCAAAAAGCGATCTGCATTGAAAAGCCAATCTCTTCCAGAAACACCCCAACAGACACATCCAGGAGCAATGCCTTACCAGCTATCTGGGCATCCCATAGCCCAATCAAACTGATACATAAAATTAACCATCACATCACTTCTGATGGCAGCAGAGGTAGCAACGGCCCCGACAGAATAATTATGTGGTTTTCTTTTTTTTTTTTTTTTTTTTGAGACGGAGTCTCGCTCTGTCGCCCAGGCTGGAGTGCAGTGGCCAGATCTCAGCTCACTGCAAGCTCCGCCTCCCGGGTTCACGCCATTCTCCTGCCTCAGCCTCCCAAGTAGCTGGGACTACAGGCGCCCGCCACCTCGCCCGGCTAGTTTTTTGTATTTTTAGTAGAGACGGGGTTTCACCGTGTTAGCCAGGATGGTCTCGATCTCCTGACCTCGTGATCCGCCCGTCTCGGCCTCCCAAAGTGCTGGGATTACAGGCTTGAGCCACCGCGCCCGGCCTTATGTGGTTTTCAAAGTCATTTCCAAGGGTCCTTTCTAGGGCCTGCTTCTCTAATTTTCCTAATTGCGTAAGCTTTCAATTCCCTGTAGTAAATCCCTTTCTGCTCAAATGAGCAGGAATAGTCACTTTCCTACACACGGACCCTGACTGGTAAGACTTGATTAGACAATGGATACTGAATTAAATTTTCAATTTTGCACAGTTGCCATACATAAATTCTAAAACAAAGTAAGCTATCAAGGTCTTGTTGTATGCCTTTTTAAAAGTGATAATTGGACTGGGTGTGGTGGCTCATGCCTGTAATCCCAGCACTTTGGGAGGCTGAGGCGGGTGGATCACCTGAGGTCAGGAGTTCAAGACCAGCCTGGCTAACAGGGTGAAACCCCATCGCTACTAACAATACAAAATGAGCCGGGTATGGTGGCACGTCTCTACTAACAATATAAAATTAGCCAGGTGTGGTAGCATGTGCCTGTAATTCCAGCAACTTAGGGGGCTGAGGGAGACTGAGGGAGGAGAATTGCTCGAACCCAGGAGGCAGAAGTTTCAGTGAGCCGAGATTGCACCACTGCACTCCAGCCTGGGTGACAGAACAAGAAACCTTCTCAAATAAATAAATAAATGTGATAATCGTCTTTTCTTCTAATTGCTAAAAACAAGAAGTGCTCAATGAAAATCAAGGCAAAAATCAAATACAGAAAACTATACTGAAGTAAGCCCAAATCACCCCAGATTCCCACCACCTAGAGATAACTTCTGTTTCTATTTCACTGAACATTCTTTCACACATCGCACAGTGCATTCTACATGCACAGTCACATGTGTTCCCCTGCACAGTTCAGGGTGCAATTAGTGTGGCCTGGTTTTCCTCGAAACTTCAAGTATTCAAGCCCCATGTGCTGGTGATAGCAGGAAGTCCAACATGCAGCCCACCTGCTCTCTACAGGGTTCTCACTGCCTCCCGCTTACACACAGAGGGTTCCCGTACAGGCGTCTTGGAAGGAAGTGTCCAGTCCCACGTGGTCCTGTATCAATGCACTGAACATGGTGGAAGGACATGAATAACCAAGCAGAAGCTAATCCTGGTGAGTAATATTCAAGTTGTCAGTCAGGTTCACTACTCCCAAAGCAGACACAGTGGTGGAAGCCGGCGCTCTCCCTAGACCAGAGAAGGGCTCCAAGCCAACCACCCAGGGCCCTTCAATGCAAGCCTTTCCCACAAAGATTTGGGAGGACTGGGCTACGCCATTGTTCCCCTTGCCATAACCATTCTTCCCTGGCGATCAACACAAAAGGTGTATTACATCCTTCTCCCAGGACAATGAGTCAATTCACCCTCCCCTGCCATTCCCAGAGATACTACCTTTGGGTACTCCACAGTGACTTCCTGTCCTCGCCTAGCTATGCAGTAGATAAGGGAAGAGACAACACACAAATTCAACCTCCAGCAGGGCGCCTTGCTGCTCTCACACTTACCCTCTCCTGACACACTCACATAAGTACACATCATTTGACTTAAAAGAGATTATACAATTTATCTTCTTCAATACCATGCTTTTAAAAATAAAAAATAAATAAAAAACTTGGGCCGGGCACGGTGGCTCACACCTGTAATCCCAACACTTTGGGAGGCCGAGGCAGGCAGATCATAAGGTCAGGAGATCACGACCATCCTGGCTAACACAGTGAAACCCCGTCTCTACTAAAAATACAAAAAATTAGCTGGGCATGATGGCACGCACCTATAGTCCCAGCTACTCGGGAGGCTGAGGCAGGAGAATCGCTTGAACCTGGGAGGCAGAGGTTGCAGTGAGCCGAGATCGCACCATTGCATTCCAGCCTGGGCTACTCAGCGAGACTCCATCTCAAAAAAACAAACAAAACAAAAAAAAAAGAAAGAAAACTCAGTAGCAAGTTGTAGACAGTTTTTTGTTTGTTTTGTTTTGTTTTGCTACGTTTTGTTTTGTTTTGTTTTGAGACAAGGTCTTGTTCTATAGTCCAGACTGGAGTGCAGTCATGTAATCTCGGCTTACTGTAGCCTCTGCCTCACAGGCTCAAGTGATCCTCCCACTTCAGCCTCCCAGGGAGCTGGGATTACAGGCACACTCCACCAGGCCCAGCTAATTGTTTGTATTTTTTGTAGAGATGGAGTTTCACCATGTTGCCCAGGATGGTCTCAAACTCCTGGGCTCAAGAGATCCTCTTGCCTCAGCCTCCCAAAATGCTGGGATTCCAGGTGCAAGCCACCATGCCTAGCCATGTGGACAGCTTTCCATGATATGATGTTTTGAGAAAATGGTTGGATTGCAAGGCAAATAATTATAGGCATTTCGTCACTAATTGTCCATGTTCCCACCTCCCACATAACAACTCTACCAACAACAACAAAAAAAGTTTTATGTTCATTGAAGAGAATATATGGAGCTTGATTTTTAACCCAGGGGTTATGGGCCTTTTCTTTTTTTTTTTTTTTTTTTTTGAGATAGAGTCTCGCTCTGTCACCCAGGTTGGAGTGCTGTGGCCGGATCTCAGCTCACTGCAAGCTCCGCCTCCCAGGTTCACGCCATTCTCCTGCCTCAGCCTCCCGGGTAGCTGGGACTACAGGCGCCGCCACCTCGCCCAGCTAGTTTTTTGTATTTTTTAGTAGAGACGAGGTTTCATCGTGTTAGCCAGGATGGTCTCGATCTCCCGACCTTGTGATCCGCCCGTCTCGGCCTCCCAAAGTGCTGGGACTACAGGCTTGAGCCACCGCTCCCGGCCGGGCCTTTTCAATGTAAAATTATTTCCCAACCGATCACCTCTGAACTGAGCCTTCTGGGTAGAATTAGTGTGAATTCAGGGTTGGAGATTAGGGACAGGTTGGGAGGTGAGAACAGAAGGGGTGAAGTAAAGTCCATAGGATCTCAGGGCTGGAAGGGACTTGCCAAGTTGTCCAGCCTCTGCTTGCATTCCCTTAGTAACAGGGAACTCACCACATTACCAAGACAGCTTGTTAGCCCACTTCATCCTTGGTTAGTTCCACTGGCTTAAAAAGTATTTCCCATGTGGATCTAGATTCTATCTTCCTAAAGGTTCCAACTAAAGGTACCAATTCAAGGTCTCCCTTGGTCACTCTGTAGAGAAGTAGAGCCGGCTCTCCCAGGGCCCAGGAGTCCTCTGTTCTCCTGGACAGCATCCCCCTCCCCCTGACTAAACACACCCTCTGAAAACACAGGACTCACCGATGCAAACTCACTCTCATAGTCAGCTCCTAACAGGAACCTCCCTTCACCTCCCAAGAAGCCTTACTCACACATACCAAGCCGCAGTCTGTCGACCGGTTTTCTCAAGGAATGGAGGGATTTCAAGGCTGCCTCTCCCTGTCTGGAAAGAAAAGCCACTTCACACAGTGCGTGCTTCATAATGTAAAGTGTTCATAACTCCCAAGAGATAGTATGGGCAGGAAATAGAAACAGCTTCCAAATATTTAAGACAGATTTATGGACACTGAGTCACAAATGGCTGCCATGTACTTCACCTTTTGAGCTAGTTTGGTGCCAGAACACCTCTCTCCTGATGTTCAAGGACCTGTCTCCAGGTCACTTCAGTTCCTTGTCTTGACCTCCTACAACGGGCTTTCTGCTGACCATGCCCGTTGACTCACAGACGTAGCCAACCAAAGCACTCAGCCAGGTGCAGTTTTTGGGCATTGAAATGGTGGAGCTCTCTTCACAGCTTGCACTGCTAGTTTTTCTCTTCGTTCTTGATGACGAACTCTCTACTGTTTATACAGTAGCAGAACTCACAGAAGCATAACTTACGTTTCACAGCCTCCAGAGTGGACTTTACATAAACAAGATGCTTCTGTTAGGCTGCCTTTATCTTCCCCCTAGAATCTGTCGGTGGTGCTTTGGAGTATTCAACTGGGCCACTGTGCAGGGTTAGGGAGTGGTGTCACAAGCCTTCCCTAACGCACCATCTCTGACCTGCACCCCAGGGCATGCACATGAATGGAATTCATCTTCTTGGTTTGGAAAAGAAGGGGATGACATTAGTGGTGAAACCTCTGTGTTGGGTTCTTGCACCACAACTCTGAGTCATAGCTTACATCAATCAAGCCCTCACTCTGAAGAGGCTCGGGGCTAAACCTTCACAACCATTGTCTCGGTCATGTTATTCACTCTGTGCTACAGAGGAGACAGTGATCTTCACAGAAGTTAGTTCATGGAGGGCTTTTCCCAGCCCCACCGTTGGGACAAGAGGGGCAGGCCTGAGCCAAGTCTGACTTGAGTCCTGCTCACCTTCCCCCAGGACTGCACGGGCCACCTCGCCCAGCCCTCGTGGCCATGCTGAAGGCAGGTGTGATTCTCACCATTTTACCCAGGGAGAAAGGGAGGCACCAGCGGGAAAGGGCTGGGAGCGGCTGTTTAATAACCTGTCCAGAACTCACAGCTAGGAAGTGGCCAAGGCAGGAAGAGGCCCACCAGCCTCTCAACACCAACAGAATTCTTTCCTCAGAAGGAATGAGGGAGGGTAGAGGGGTAAGGACATGGCATTTTTAATCCTCCTGTTGGACTGGGAGCCTCTTAAGGTCAGGGACAGTGTCTGATTCAGCACCCCACCCCCCTCGGGCCTCAACTGGCCGCACTCAGGATGTCACAAGGCCCTGCGTGCTACTGGAGGGGGTCCTGGGGTCGGTGACAGGCAGACCACAGCCTCTGGCCTGGAAGGAGGAGAGAGGGCTTGGCAGGCCCCTCCAGGCTGGGGGCCTGAGGAACTGTGAGCGAGGCTGTGAACAGAGACCTCCGGGGTCCGGCAGGCCTGGCCACAGAACGGAAGCTCTGCACAGTGGAAGGCAGGACCGGGTGGCAGCCCCGGCAGCAGGCCCCGCTGGCCCCTGGGAGGAGCCCTCCATGGGCCTCAGCACGACACTCCCAGGCTGGCAGCTGAGGCCTGGTTCCCGTGATCCCTTGATTTGTCTTTTCTGACCTTTCTTCACAGATACCCTAGGAAGCCTGGGGACCCAGAGCCTGCCAGGGGAAGTCACACTCTCATGAAAGAGCTAGCCAGCAAGAAACTAGAACCGTGGACACGTAAGATAGGCACACAAGTGGCGAGTCCTAAGATGGAAGCAAGCAGAGGGTGTGACAGAATCCTGAGGGGATCAGGGAATGGCTCTTCCAGAGGGGACTTCTGAGTCGGAGACAGGAGCAGGGGAAGGAGCGGCCATCGGAAACTCTGGCAAGAAGGCATTTTTGGTGGCGAGCAAAGCAAGTGCAAAAGCCCTGAGGCGTGAAAAACGCTAAAGAATCTGTAGGAGGCCAAGGCAGCCAAGCAAAAGGAGAAGGAGGGACTCCGGCAAGAGATGGGCATTTCTCAGGACTGCGATGGCGGGAGAGAGAGATCCCCCTGAAGGACGTTCTAGATTCAAGCCCCTGCCCTGTGGCGACCCTGCCAAGTGGCTGGGTCAGGATCTTCCCTGTCAGGCCCAGGCCTCGTTTGCATGATGATGGGGGTAGCTTCTCAGGGTCTGGGCTCTCCTTCCCCATGTTCTCCTGTTCCCCCCCATTCCCATCACCCAGATTCCGGGAGCCAGGACTGGTGTCTCCCCCACTGGAGGTTCTCAGAAGGTCTCAGGACTCCCACTGCAGTCCCGGGACGCAGGGGCTGGGTGAGAGGAAGGAAATTCTCACACAGCTTTCTCCCAGGGAGTTTGCTCTTGTTCCCAGGCTGACAACTGGCAACCCTCAGAACTCTGTTCCCCACCCCCTTCCTTCTCCTCCTCCTCCTCCTCCACCTTCTCCTCCTCCTCCTCCTCCTTTCCCTACCTCCCTCTCTCCCCTGCCCCCCTTCTCAGGCTTAATGACTTCCACATGGGCCTCTGGCGGCTGGAGCCAAGCCTCCCAGCATTGTCTGAAATCTCCAAATTTAGAAGAAATATGAAAATTGTCAACCACTCCTTCCTTAGGGGGTAAAAGCAACATTCTGCACCGGGGGCAGGTCAAGGCGAGGTAGTCACGTGGGGGGCGCCTGGGCCAATGGGGGGCCCTGGGAGGGCTCAGCACCCGCCTCTCCCCAACACGGGGCTCGCCTCTTCAGCTCATATAAGGTAAAAGGCAGAGTGGCCTCTGTGGCCAGGGAGCCGCAGGCAAGGGACTAAGGGGAGGGGGGCTCAGTGCCAGCTGCTTAAAAATGCCCCTGTGGCAGTGAGGGGCACCCGAGGCTGGGTCTAATTAGTTGAGAAGCAGTGACAACCCCAACCACTCACCAGACAGGCTGGTTCCCATCTCCAGGCCCCAAGGAGCCACACCTGGACCAGATCCCAGGAAAGGTAAGCACCAGCAGTAGACCTGGGATCCGTGGATGGGGGCCTCTGGGACCTTTCCCCAGCGGGATGCTGCATCTGGGGGTCTTGCTCTCTTGCTAACTGGCTCTGTCCCTTTCTGGACACAGATTCTCTGGGTCTCAATTTCCCCATCTGCACAGGGGCTGGAGTCAATGATCTCTAAGCATCCATCCAGCTCATCGGCTCTAATTCTGTGGTCCTGTTGGCTTCTTGGATTCCTTGTTGTTGTAGTCAATCGGGGGAAGAAGGGGCAGAGGGAGCAGTCAGAGTTAACATCCTATCAGCCCGAGCTTCACCACGGCGCCGGAGTCTGGGGCAGTCCCCCCGGCTTCTACATAGGCAGTGCTTCTTCCTCATTCTATGGGGCTTTGATTTTGCAATTCCGAGAGCTTGGGGCTCCCGGCAAGGAAAACGGTTTTCAAATAATGGTTTCAAGAAACAAAGCTGGGGAAGAAGCAATGTAAGCTCAGGCTCTGGCAGGCAGGCAGAGATCCTGGGAAGGCTGGGTGCTGACTGCACATGGAGCAGTGGGAAGGGATGCTGGCGAGAGGAGACGGGGACACTTAGGCTCCGGCCCTAGCTCTGCTCTCAGTGCCTGGCTGCGTGGTCTTGGGCTGGCCCCTTCCCCTCTCTGGGCCATAGTTTCCCCATCTGTATAGTAAGGCCATTGGACAAAATGATTCCTCTGCAGATGTGGCTTCTGAGTTGTTTGTGCCTGAAGGACAGCCAGTGTTGGGAAGTTCCCCTAGGAGATCCCTGAGCCGAGTCTGCCCTTTGACCACAAGCTTGGAGTCCAAGCAGATGAAGCCCTGTGGGAGCTTTTGGAATTTGAGCCTGAGTGAGGGAGAGTAGCTGAAGGTTCTGTGACTGAAGGCTTGGCCAGAGGGTTACCCCGAGCCCTCCAGATGAACTTGACTGCAACCAGCCTCTGGTGGGGAAAGGACTGATCTCTGGATTCGACCACACAGGAGTGCAGGACGTGGAAGTAGGAAAAGGATGGAGAAGACAGCAGAGGGCTTCAGAGGATGAAGCGGTGGGACCAGGAGATTCAGAGAAACGCAGGAGGCTTGTGATGGGAGGCAGGGCTGGGTAGAGGCAGAGGCTTAGGTTTGGAACTTGAAGATGTACAGACGACGTGGAGTCGGGCTCCTCTGAACATGCTCTGGCTATGTCCGGAGCCCAGAACAGAACACAGTCCTCTAGCACCGGCCTCTGTTGGGTACCCTCACCTTCCTACTTCTTGTCACACAAGGCCCAAGGCCAACATGGTTCAGAAGGAGGCTCTGAATTCAACTGCCTGGGTCCAACTATGGCTTGTTTACTTAGTGGACAAGTGACTCTGGGCAAGTTGCTTGCTGTGTGAGCCTCAGCTTCCTCCTCTGTAAAATGGGTACAGTTCTGAGATTGCATGGTCGTCATGAGGAGGGAAGGATGCAGGCACATAGAGCAGAATGAATGGGGCTGATGTGACATCGCAGTCCGAGCCCACACCGCCTGAGGGCAAGATACCCTGAGCTATGTTGAGGGAGAAGTGGGAATGGAACCCAGCCAGGGAATGCCCAGAGTTGCTGAAGGGCTCTGGAACAGGCTCTGGAAAGAGGCAGGAGGAATCGAAAGTCAGAGGCTGTGGGACACAGGAAGGTGATCAGCTTGAGATGCCTGAAGGACTGGGGGGCCTCCTTTCCTGCCTTTCTCGGGTATTGTGTGAGCAATGTATCTGAACCACTGCGCACTGACCTGCTGACAGCGGACCCCGGGCAGGGCCTAGGAATCTGCATTACGAGCTCCCCATGAATTCCCATGCACATGGAAGTTTGGGAAATGCCAGGCTGTAGGGCAGCCTAGGACTCTCACAAACAGCCGAGGCAATGGAAGCCACAGAGAGAAAGCACCGCTTTAGGTTATTTAGCGAGCTGATGGCAGAGCTGGAAGAGAACCTACCTCTCTGCCCAGCCAGGGATTCCATAAGGTGGTACAAATCAGGAGAAATAGATTACACTATTTGTGGAGTTCTTGTGAGGTCCAGGCATTACCTAAGATCTTCACAGGAACTAATTCATTTACTCCTCACAAGAGCCAGTGAGGAAGGGGCAATTATTATCCCCACTCCACAGATAGGTACCTGAGGTAAAGAGAGGTTAGGTGGCTTACCTGAGGTCACACAGCTCACGAGTTGTTAAGTTGTGTGTGCCAGCTGCCCCTGGGGGTGCTAACTCCCCCAGGAGTCTCCCACCTCCTGCCCTGCCTCTTAGCTACCTCCAAACTTCCTGAGGACCCTCCAGCAGACCTCATGGAAGGGGGCAGAATATGTATGGGAGACTTCTGGGAGTCAGCCACTGTACTGAACAGCTTGCACTACCATTTAATCCTCCCAGGATTCCTGTGAGGCAGAAATCAGCATCGTTCCCTCGCCCTCACTTTCTAGAGAAGGAAGCCACTGCAGCTCACCCAATGTCACGCAACTAAAAAGTGGCCAAGGGGATTTGAACCCAGTCTATGCGTCCGTAGAACGCACACTCTTGGGCTGCCCACCCCAACACCTCTGAGGGCAGTAACGAAGAATCCCACCTCGCAGAGGAGGCAGAGGCCAGGAGGGAGGCTCTGCCGGAGCCTGAGCCCAAGCCTTCTAGCTCTGAGGCCACTACTCTTCCCTTCAACCCTGCTGCTTCCCCACAACAGAAAGTTTATCACTGGTCCCTCCCAGCCACACCACAGCCCTTTGGGCAAAATCGCCCCTTCCCAGCCTGGCCAGTTCTGGGGGAAAATGACACCCAACATCTATCCTTTTCTTTTTTTCCTGTTCTGAAATGAGGTCTCGCTCTGTAAACCAGGCTGCAGTGCAGTGACGCGTCTCAGCTGACTGCAACCTCTGCCTTCCAGGCTCAAGCGATCCTTCCACCTCAGCCTCCCAAGTAGCTGGGATTACAGACATGTGCCACCACACCTGGCTAATTTTTTGTATTTTTTATAGAGACAGAGTTTTGCCATTTATCCAGGCTGGCCTCAAACTCCTGGGCTCAAGCGATTTCCCCAACCTCATCCTCCCAAAGTGCTGGGATTACAGGCGTGGGCCACTGCACCCAGCCAACACCTATCCTTGAGGAATAGAAAGATCCGGGCTCCACACCACACACCATCACTGACTCAAGTGGCTGTGTCTGATTCCTGGGTGAGCCTGAGGGTTTCGGGGAGGTGATCTCTGAGGTCCTCACTGCTGGGCTTTTCCTGCAATTTTCCAACTGAACTCTCCTGGGAGCTCAGCACCATGGGGTGGATGAAGGCTGGTTCAAATTGTCGTGATGACCATTTTTGTCCACATCACTTAGTACCCATAAGCCAGACTTTCTCCGGAGCTAGAAGGGGTTCTGGGTCCTGGGGTGCAGGCCTATCAACTTTACAGGAGAGCACAAGATTGCTTTCCAAAGTGGCTGAACCAGGTAATGATCCCATCAGCAGTGTTTGAGCATCCCCATCTCCTTGACCACACTTGAAGTCATCAGATTCCTCGAAGCATATAGGTTGCACACTTCATTTTGCATGCATCAAATTTGTGTAATAAAAAATGTAAGGAAGCCATGGAAATAAAAACATAGGTATGCCTTCTGTAGGCTGCTATGCTCCTGTGC
Organism: Colobus angolensis palliatus; assembly: GCF_000951035.1. Lineage (NCBI taxonomy): Eukaryota > Metazoa > Chordata > Mammalia > Primates > Cercopithecidae > Colobus > Colobus angolensis. Next base: position 3,708,403 of record NW_012122932.1, read on the forward strand.
ACAAAGGTGTCTAGAAGTTTGCCCTCCACACACAAGTTGCAGAGCACCCTCATCAGGACATTTACGAAGGCCCTGGGGTGGGATGGGAACTGCCTTGTGGTCCTTCCCCAGCCCAGCAGTATGCAGTGGCCAGAGTCCAATCAAAGGTCGCCTGGGAGGGTGAGTTGCAGGAATTTGGGGGAGAGAGCCCAAGGTGGCTGCCGGCTGCTAACAGCTTGTCTAGACAGGTCCCATGGGGCTTCACTGCACATTGCGAGAGCCCTGGCCAGCCCCCTGCCCACTTGCAAAAGAGGCTGTTGGCAACAACACTTCACCACCAGAAACCTTTACTCTAGTTCGAAACATGCCTTAATGCACAGTGTGAATGACCCACTCTCATGGCCCACAGAGGTCCACTCACTCAGGCCCCCATTTGTTCAGATGAGGAAACTGAGGTTGACTCCGAAGGCTGGGGGCTTTCCAATGTGGAGTGAGTCCCTGTGCCCAGGTGATGAGGGGACCAGGCGGGTCTGGAGCAGGGCTGGGTGGGGCTCAGATATAATAGGCTGGCACTTAGAGGTGCCAGATGTGAGCCAGGCTGCTGGGTTTGAATCCTGCACCTGCCTCACAGCAGCAGTAGGACTTCAGGTGACTTACATAGGTACGCTATGCCTCAGTGACCTCATCTGTAGTATAGAGATGATTTCAGAGTACCTGTCTCATTGGTCTATTGAGTTGTCTGGATTAACTCACTAAATGAGCTAAAACTCATGAAGCCCTTGGAACAATGACTGACACATAGTAAGTACTCAATAAAAAATAACTGCTAAGACCAGGCATGGTGGCTCACACCTGTAATCTGAGCATTCTGGGAGGCCAACGTGGAAGGATCCCTTGAGCCCAGTATTACGAGACCAGCCTGAAGGTCAACATAGCGAGACTCTGTCTCTACTATAAATTTTTAAATTAAATTTTTATAATAATAACATGCTAAAATATGATTACTAAAGACAGCTTCTTCACAGTACAAAGAGATGCTCTTCTGGGCACCAACTCTTTGGACTTTGGGGGATAAACTGCCCTTATTCCCTCAAAAATATCACCTGCCATCTATCAAGTCCTTTCAAGTACCTGGACCTTTACCCAGCACTCTGAGATAAATACCATTATCCCTCTGGGCACACAAAGGCTCAGAAAGGTTTAGTCATTTGCCCAAAGTCACATAGCCTGTACGAGGCCAAGTTGGGACTCAAACTCAGTTCTGACTGATTCTAAAATCGTGTGTTTAGCTGCTGCACTCTAGGACCACCCCGCAATGGGTCTGTGAACCAGAACTAGCTCTGGTTCTGACCTGCCTAGTAGGGCTTTGGCATTTGGGGGAGGAGGCCATTGGAAGTCCGAAGCCTCCTTCCAGATTAGGCATGATTGCAGTAAGAGAAGAGACAGACCCTTCGACCCCCCCACCGCTGCTCAGGCTCAAAAATGTAGACCCTGGCAAAACAGTCCTTTCTACCCAGAAGCACCCCATAGGGTGGGCTGAGTAACCTTGGGGGCCTCGTCAGTCTTGGGCTGCCCCATGCCCTGCACAGCCCACTTGAGTTCTGAGGAAGGGGCAGTTGGCTAGGTCCAGACTGGAGAAAGCCATCCCACCATGGCTCCTCTGCAAGAACCCCCGGCCAGCCACAAGCCTAAGCCCCCTCCTTAAAGTCTCCTCCTCTGACCTTAGCTGTGCTTCAAGGGAGATAAGAAAGCTGCAGGCCGGCGTGGTGGCTCACATCTGCAATCCCAGCACTTTGGGAGGCCAAGGCTGGCAGATCATGAGGTCAGGACTTCGAGACCAGCCTGGCCAGCAAGGTGAAATCCCATCTCTACTAAAATTACAAAAATTAGCCGGGCATGGTGCCGCGTGCCTGTAGTCTCAGCTACTCTGGAGGCTGAGGCAGGAGAATTGTTTGAACCCAGGTGGCAGAGGTTGCAGTTAGCCAAGATCACGCCACTGCACTCCAGCCTGGGTGACAGAGTAAGACTCTCTCTCCAAAAGAAAAAAAAAAAAAAGCTCCAAACTGCTCTGCTGCCACATACTCTACTCCTCCTCTCCCTCCAGGGAGGCAGGATGGGGGTAGAGTGTCTGGAGGGAGTCTGCCTGCTAGCCTGGGGATGGCATCCACACAGGCTATGACACCACCCCTGGCTGGGCTGCTGGGCTCAGAGGCCCCCGTTCAGCCTGCCCAGAGCCTGCCAGCCACCAGGCAGGTGACTCAACAACCCCAATGAGTCTGACAGCATCTGCCCAGATGAGCTGAGCAAGGCGGGGTGAAGGAGAAAGAGGCCGGCTAGGACCAGGCCTTGGCTCTGCAGCTAGCACACCTGGGTAAGTGCCCCACTCCTCTGGAGCCTCAGGCCGTGATGTTCCCTGGTTTGGGACAGAGGGGACAGTTGAGGTCATTCCATGTGTGACAGTAGACACCTGGATTCTCAGAGAGGCAACATCTAAGGAGTGGGAGCACGCCCTGGATAGACAGAGAAGACGACGGCATTCCAGGTGGAGAGCTCTGTGTACAAAGGTATGGAGGCAGGACTACAGAGGCATTTTCGGAGAACAGTAGGGAAGCCCGGTTGGCTGGAACCGAGAGTTGGTCTGAAGCTCAGAGAGGCTGGAGGTTGGAGAAACAGGAAAGGCCTGGAGTGTGCGGTAGCTTTGGCAACAAAAACCAAAGGCTCAGAGCTTGGGGAAAGTTCTCCTTGGTATCTGTCTGTCCCTGGGAGGGAGTGACTTTCTTTAGCCTATTTGTCCCTCTCCCCAAAATACCATCAGCCAAGAACCCCAGTGCAGGGCAGAGACCTAGGAATTTGGATAATGGGCAACTCTGAGATGTCAGGCAATGGGGAAAGGAGAGCTCAGGTGGGACTAGGAGGGATAGGATGCCCGAGGGCTGCAGTCACCATCTTCAGACCACTCCAGAGCTTCCTGGGGAGCAGGGACTTGTTCTGTGCAGCCCCACAGGACATGGCAAATGGCAGCAGAATACTAGGAAGACACCTCCAACAGTCTGTCCAAAGAGGGTGAGGGGATTAGGAAGTACAGACATATCCTGAGTTACAATTTTCTCTTTTAAAATGCTATGAAAGCTATATGCATTTGGTACCCTCCTCAACTTATAATGCAGTTGTGATGGGGTTACAAGGTTACTTCGGATAAACCAATTCTATATTGAAAATATCGCAAGTCAAAAATATACATTCGGGTCAAGTGCAGTGGCTTACACCTGTCCTCCTAGCACTTTGGGAGGCCAAGGCGAGCAGATCAGGAGTTGAGGAGTTCAGGAGTTCGAGACCAGCCTGGCCAATGTGGCAAAAACCCATCTCCACTAAAAAAAAAATACAAAAATTGGCCGGGTGTGGTGGCACGTGCCTGTAATCCCAGCTACTCGGGAGACTGAGACATGAAAATCCCTTGAACCTGGGAAGCGGAGGTTGCAGTAAACTGAGATTGCACCACTGCACCCCAGCCTGGGCAACAGGGCAAAACTCTGTCTCAAAAAATAAACAGAAAAAACACGTTCAATTTACAATACTTTCCATTGACGATGGATTTATCAGGAAGTAGTCCTATCCTAAGTTAAGGAACATCTGTAGTGAGCTCCTCATCACCAGAGGTATGTAAGCTTAGTAGAGACACCATAGAGAGAAGCCAAACATCAGAAGAGGTTGGGCATCATAGCCTTTCCTACCACCAGCCTCGGATCTCACATGCCAGCTCTAGCTGCTCTGGGAAAATCATGAGCTGAGCCTTCCTGCAGCCTGGATGTCAGATTCCCAGCCAGACATGACATCAGTTCTGCCCTAACTTTGCACAAGGGCCTCTTGGACCTCCTACCTCCTACCTCCCACTTCCTTTCCACTGCTGCCTCCTGCCCTCCCAGGGGACACCAGGCCTGACCAAAGAGTCTTGGAGCCTGGTTGTGAGATGGAGGTCCCCGGGGAACATTCAGCTGATGGCCTTCCGCCCGGCAGGCATGAGACAAAGGGGGCCAGGGTCCCTGGGAGCCCTGTTCACACGCTCCAGAGAGTCTGCGTGGAAATTCCAGGAGGGTCACAGGAAAGCTTCAAATTTAGAACCACGATGCTTTCTTTTTTTCCCCCTTTCTCTTCTGTTCCATCCTTTCCCTCAGTGGTCAGAGGAGGTGTCCTAGGAGGCTGGGAAAGGAAAGCAAGAATCCTCTTGGGCTGAGTCACAGAAAAAGCATGGAGAGACGGAGAGTGTGGAGTAGACTGGGTGGCCCACCAGACAGGGCTTGGGGAAGTGGACAGCAGCATGGGAGACGATGGAGAGGACCTAGAAGTCAAGGGTATGGCCAAGCACCTGTGAGGGTCCTGGAGCAGTGGGCAACTACATCGCCCAGGCCAGCAGCCCTCCCTAGATACTCAAGACCAGAGCTGCCAGAACCTGGGTTCAAGTTGGGTTCAGAATGTCAGCCCAGGGGTTTCTAGAATAGAGACAGAAGGATCTTGGGAATGGGGCTTCCAGGAATCTCAGGCAATGTGCCCCCACCTCACACTGACTGCAGAGCTCAGAGTCATACAGCATCCATCACATTCACTCTGGCGCCCCTGGTAGATGCTTAATAAATATTCCTGGTGTTCAATCCCATACTCATCGCATCATAGTCCTTTTAGAGCTGAGGGACCTTAAAGAGGATCAGGGCCTATCTCCTCGTGTTATAGATGCAGAAACTGAGGCCCAGTGACAAGGAAAGACATGCCCAAAATCATGCTGCCAGACTGACCACATCCTTTGCTTCTTCTCTGCCTTCTAGCCAAAGATGGAGACTATGGTACATTCTTCACAATCAGGGGCAGGAGACAGAGGAGAGGCGGTGCCCAGGCAGGATGCAACTATGTCCAAGAGATAGTTAGAGGATGGCAGCCTATCTTGAGTTCTGGCTGCTCTGCCCAGGAGATCCCTTTGAACGGCCAGAGATGGTCCCCAATGCTGTTGGCCTCCTGCAGAGGAAACAGCCCAAGGCTAGGAATGGAAACCCTTGGTTCTATTCCTGGCTCTGCCCTAACTCTTCATATGACCTTCAACGTGACCTTGAGCATGCAGCTTCATCTGGCCTCAGTGTGTCCAGTGAGAGGCTAGACCCAGCCAGGCACGGTGACTCACTCCTATAATCCGAGCACTTTAGGACGCTGAGGCAGGCAGATCATGAGGTCAGGAGTTTGAGACCAGCCTGACCAACATGGTGAAACCGTCTTTACTAAAAATACAACAAATTAGCCGGGTGTGGTGGTGGGTGCCTGTAATCCCAGCTATTCAGGAGGCTATGGCAGGAGAATCACTTGAACCTGGGAGGTGGAGGTTGCAGTGAGCCAAGATCACGCCACTGTACTCCAGCCTGGGCGACAGAGCAAGACTGTCTCAAAAAAAAAAAAAAAAAGAGGCTAGACCCAACCAGCTGGGCAGTGGGGTATTCCAGCCATGATCTGCCTCCTGTCTCCTGCAAGGACTCCTCTCCATCGGTCTCGGTCCATCCCAGATTTTACCTGCCCGGCTCGGCACAGGAAGTGAGTGAGGCACAGAAAGAAAATAGCAGCTCAGGAATTCCGTTTCACCTCATAGCAGCATCTTCTATGCCCAGGCTTTGCTTTCTAGCTGTGAAATTCCCAGAGAGACAAAAAGCTAAGAAAACCCTTAAGATCACCCCAGTGAGGAAAGCTGAGACCAGAGAGAGTCCACAGATGGCTCAAGGTCACACAGCAAACTGGGAATGGGCCTTGGGTTTCCTGACTCCTAACAGTGCTCTTGCCACTGACCACACTGCTCTCCAGAATAACAGGCACATAAGCTGTCCTTGTGTGGAGCCTGGCAGCGATTTAGCTTGGTGGCTTAAACCCCCACACAGGGAGCTACAATCTCTTTCCCTGGCTGAGACTCAGTTTCTTCTTCTATAAAACAGAGACAGCCAGGCGCAGTGGCTCATGCTTGTAATCCCAGCCCTTTGGGAGGCCAAGGCTGGTGGATCACCTGAGGTTAGGAGTTCAAGACCAGACTTACCAACATGGTGAAACCCTGCCTGTACTAAAAATACAAAAATTAGCCAGGCGTGGTGGCAGGCGCCTGTAATCCCAATTACTCAGGAGGCTGAGGCAAGAGAATTGCTTGAACCTGGGAAGCTGAGGTTGCAGTGAGCTGAGATAGCGCCACTGCACTCTAGCCTGGGGGACAGAGTGAGACGCCATCTCAAAAAAAATAAAATAAAAAACAGAGACACAGGGTGGACCAGATGTCTCTAGAAGACTTTCTGCCATAACACTAAGGATCTACCAGGACCCCAGTGCCTTCCTGGGAGGCCCCTGCCAACACCTACCTCAGCCCTATCTTCCACAAGGGTAGGGCCATCGAGGCCAGGAAATCCCACCAAGTCGTCCCCCCGATTCAGCCCTGTCCCACCCCAGACCCTGGGGCTGGACTTCATCCAGAACTACAGGCCCCAGCCCAGCTCCCGCTCTGAGGATCTGGACTTTTTCTTACCATAAAAGGGCAAGCGTGCCTCTCTTGGTCCCTGCTGCCAACCCTGCTGGGGGAAAGACTGAGCTATTTTTAGAAAACTCAAGGGCTTGCTCCTGAACTCGAGATGGGGCGTCTCTGCGCCTGCACCCTGAGAGCCCCCTTCCCATCTTTCTTCCTCCTCCTTCTTCTCCCATCGCTCTCTCCCTTCCCTTTCTCTTCCTCTCTGTCTTGCTCTCAGTCTCACTCCATCCATCTCTCTTCCCTTTTCGCTCCCTCTCCTCCCATCCCGCATCGCTGTTCTGTCTTCCTTCCCCCTCACTTCTTCCTTCTCCCAAAATCTTTTCATAGTCAGCTTCCCTCCCCCACTTCTCTCCCTCAGATCTCCTTTCTGGTGGTGGAAGAAAGTAACACATCTGCACTCCCACCCCTTCTTAAACACTATTTACAACATAAATTCCAAACATCCGCCATCTGGTTCTAGGAAGGGCCAAAAGATATTTGGAGAAGGAAGTCATGATTATTCCATCTTCAAAGCAAAAGGAACTTAAAGGCTCTCTTCTCTCCACCTTCCTCCCGAGGCCCCTTTGTTTAACATCTGGCCCATCAGGATCCCCCAGTGAGCAGAAGAGGTCAGGACATTTCCTGGAGTCCCAGCTGAACCTGTGACTGGCTGAATCACTTTGAGTTCCTTGCTTCTCCTCTCCATGCCTCAGTTTCCTCATCTGAACAATGGGTGCAAGACTAGGGTGCTTCCAGCACTGATGTTCCAAGACTTCAAGCCCTGGTGCAGAAAATCCACCTGGTCCAGATCACTGGGGCCTACTTTGGGACTGAGCAATAAAGGGTAGGATGGGGGCAAGGGAGTGGGAGGCATTGAGGGAGTGCCATCCTCATTCCCAGATGCACCAGTTTCTCTCTCGCTCCATGGAGATCTATGCCGGCCATTCACCTGCATTCACACCCACACTCACACCAGGGAATGAGGTGGGGTCAGACCATCCCTCCATGTCTGACCTAGAAGGACGCGGGACACTCTGGAGTCCAGTCCTATCCCCACCACATCATGTAGATGCGGGCCCTTGAGGCTCAGAGAGGGGAATACCCTTGTCCACCATCACATAGCATATCTACAGAAAACCTGGTACCTAGCCTGCAGCTCCTCCCACCCAACACATTCCAGAAGAAACCAACATCTGTATTGTCTAGAAAGCATTGCCCAGTCCCAGCGAAGCCCCTGGAATCCTGGAGGTCCATGCTCTTTGCAAAGCTTATAGGACAGAGGGAGAACCAATGCCATTTTTTTTTTTTTTTTTGAGACAGAGTCTCATTCTATCACCCAGGCTGTAGTGCAGTGGTGTGATCTCTGCTTACTGCAACTTTCGCCTCCTGGGGGGTTCAAGCAATTCTCCTGCCTCAGCCTCCCGAGTAGCTGGGATTACAGGTATGTGCTACTGTGCCCAGCTAATTTTTGTATGTTTAGTAGAGATGGGGTTTCACCATGTTGCCCAGGCTGGTCTTGAACTTCTGACCTCAGGTGATCCACCCGCTTTGACCTCCCAAAGTGCTGGGATTACAGGCGAGAGCCACTGCGCCCCACCAAGAACCAATGCCTTCAACATGATGTGAATTTCTTTTAACAAACAGCACAGAGGGGAGAAATGCCATGGGAAAGAGGCAGAACACCACCACCAACAAAAGGAGAAGCCCCCTTGCTTCTGGAGACAGATGGTTTTCCAGGGCTCAGATGGTCTTACTTATACTGACAATGCTTTCTCTGTTCACAAGCACCTCTCCAGAAAGACCAACGTACAATATACCGAAATATTGTCAAGAGATATTGACTCTGGTTATCATTCTGTAAAAATGATATGATGAGTAGTTGGCCTTACAAAGGAGCTGTGAGAATGCATGTAGGGCTGCCTGGAGCCAATCTTCACTAACTGTGTAACCAGGAGGGAGTGCTGTGACCCCTGAAGCCTCAGTAAAGCGGAGATAAGAATGGTACCTAATTCTTTAAAACAAGGATCTCTGAGTAAAGAAACAAAAAATTAAAAGAATGGTACCTAATTCAGCCAGGCACACTGGCTCATGCCTCTAATCCCAGTGCTTCAGGAGGGCAAGGCAGGAGGATCACTTGAAGCCAGGAGTTCGAGACCAGCCTGGGCAACACAGCAAGACCCCATCTCTACAAAAAATTAAAAAATAAAAAATTAGCCAGGCATGGTGGCATGTGACTGTGGTCCCAGCTACTCAGGAGGCTGAGGTGGGAGGATCACTTGAGCCAGGAGTTCAAGGTTACAGTGAACTGGCTGTGCCACTGCACTCCAGCCTGGGCAACAGGTGTTGCCCTGGAAAGTAAGATCTTGGAGAGCAAGACCCTGTCTGTTTTAAAAAAAAAAAAAAGAAAAGAAAATTATTGGTACCTAACTCATAAGTCACTTTGAGGATCAGATGAGAAAAGCTGTGTAAAATAAAGCACTTAGCAAGTGTGGGGTGCATCAGAAGCACCCAATGACATGTTAGCTGTCATTATGATTACAGCATGTCCCAACGTGCCTAGTGCACAGTCAGCCGGACAGGTGATGGCTCTTACCTTTGTCACTCTTTTCCCAGTTTCTGCCCTCACCGAAGGGCCAAGTGACAGGGACTCACAGGGATCCTGGTGTCTATGCCCCACCCGTCCCCAGGGCCTGAGCTGCTCGAGGCAAGGCTTGGGATTCTAGGCTGGGCAGGTCCTTTTTTTTCCCCTCTCTTCCCTTTTCCCTGCAATGCTCTTGTTTCAGCCTCAAACTGCGTTCCCAGGGCTTGCTCAAAACTCCCCGGAGCAACCCTCCCTGGGGAGGAAGTGCGGAGCGTGTGAGGCTGGTGAACTCAGCTGGGGTGTCAAGGGGCTGGGAGGGCACTCTGGGAACAGAGGCCCAGGGAAGCTGTGCGACAAAGGGGACATGGAAAGGGACACGCAGGGGCTCCCACAGCTTCCCCAGATGCCTCTTCAGACCTTTGCTCTCTCCCTGCTTCTGCTCTTCCTCCCATGACTGGGCTTTGCTATGGCCCCAGCCCCATGCTAATAATAGAAATGGCAGCCATTTATCATGGGCTTATGATGTGCCTGGAAATATGCTCGCGCTTGACATCTGCCTCATTTGACCTTCACAAACAAGACTGTGAGGTCGGAAACAGGCTCAGAGAGGTGAAGACACTGGCTTTAGATCACACAGCTAGGAAGTGCTAGAGACGAGATTCAAACGCAGCTCTGCATGACTCAAAGCCTGTGTCTTTTGTTTCCAGACATATGGTGGAAACCCTAGGGCCCTGGAGCCCAAGGAGAGCAAGGGCTGTAACAAGTGCACAGGAGTGAGTGAGCTGAGGAAGGGGAACTGTGAGCAAAGAGGTCCCTCCAGAAAGAGCTGGGTGTGTGCATGAGTTCGTGAGCTCGCCTGGAGCCCTGGCCTCAGCCCTCTCCTCACTAAGGTGCCATCTGGCTCACAGATGTGGCCCATTCCCAGCCCCTCATGTTTCTTGGAAATGAGCAAGGCAGGAAAGGGCACAGGGGCTTCTGCGATGACCATGGCGATGATAACTTTGACTTGTGGTCATCCAGCCAGCTACTGCCCACGCCCAGGAGAAAGCTGGATTGAGCATCAGGAGCCTGGGTTCAAGTCTGCCTCTCATGCTGTCCCACAGGTGACCCTGGGCAAATCGCACAGGTTCCTGGAACTTCAGAAAGGGGAAGAATTATTCCTACCTCTGGCGACATCAGTGAATGTGCCTTGAGTTATGGGAGTGTTTTGCAGGCTGAAAGCTTTGTGTACATGGGAGGCACCAAAGACAGCCACAAGCCTGTCCCTTTGGTCTTGGTCATCATGTTAACCCCAAATTTTGATTAAACCCTACCTGTTCCTTTCTTATGTGTGAGGCTGAGGTGGGGGCATTGGTCAGAGGAGCCCCTGGGAAATTTCCTTTCAGGACAGTTCTTTCGTTAAGGAGCCTGGGTGTGCTGAGAAGGGAAGGTGGCTCCTCCTGCTCTTGGAGCTTGGAGTTTCTCAGGAACTCTCCCTTAAAAGCCAGGCAGGCCAAGAAGGGATAATGGTTACTCAGGGCCCAAGGAGCAGGATCTCTGAGGCCCGGAAGATCTCAGTAGGTTCAGCCCAAGAGTACCCAAAGTGGCCCAGGCCCATCCTCCATCCCTCAGAGCCTGGCAGCCTGGTCAGGACCCTCAGAGGCCACAATCGTAGCCAAAGGGCACCCTGGTGTCCTTCTGACAGGTGAGATCTTTGTTTCTTTCAGGCAAGGGCACTGACTGGTGGGAGCCACCTCTGCCACGCTGGTGTTGGAGAAGCAAGAACTCTGGAGAAGCAGCCTCCTGGGACCAGAGGAGGGCCAGCAGCGGGCAGCTCAGAGACAGAACTGTGAGCCCACCCCACCTCCACCCCTCCGGCACCCACAGCCACTCCCCACCCCAGCCCACCTGCAGGCGGCTCCTGGAGTAACCTGGGTCTCTTAGGATAAACTCCCCACCCCAACCTCAGAATGACCAAGAAACCGGGCCTCAGGATGATGAGAAGCAGAATGGGCCTTGGTAAAGGAAGGCTCCCCACTGATTGGTGGCAGTGTGGGCAATTCAGGGCTGTCAGAGTCTGGGTTGTAGGTAAAAAGAAATGGAACCCAAGAAGGGAAATCCAACTAGGAGCCAAGAATCCAGTCTACCCCATTCTTCTTACAAAATAGCAATGCAAAGCCTGTGTGATTTGGACATCAAGCCTCTGTTATTCAACTTGATTTGGTGAATAACAGACTTGAGAGAAATGTAGGAAAATGATAGTAATCTTCCCCAGAAAGTGAGCTCCTAAAGCAGGAAGACCTGGGGCTGTGTGATCTTGGATGAGTCACTCAACCTCTCCGAGCCTAGTGATAAAGAGCCAGCTCATAGGACTTTGAGAGGGTTTGTGAGGTCGGGCTGGTGTCCCCAGGCGCGGTCCTTGGCACATGGTGAAACTCAAGAACACAGAGCAGTTTTTACCATTCATCACATTATTCCCACACTTGCCAATTTTTAAATTTCATGCTCATGGTGGAACAGGTAGGGCGAGGTGCCAGCTCCATAAGACAAGTGGAGAAACTGAGGCCTGTGGAAGTGAAAGCGTTCACTCAGAGTTGCACGTAGGGTCAGTTGCAAAGGAGAATTCTGGCACCAGTTCTCATGTGGATGGAAAAAGTGCAGGAAGATTTGGAGGTGAGCAGAGGGGAAGGGAGGAGGAGGCAGGGTTCCAGGAAAGGAGCTGACGCTCAGGGATGTGGGACAAGTCGCAGGCCTGTCTTACATAACATGGTCCACCTGTTCACCTCTGCATGCCCCATAAATGTGTGCAAACGTGCACCCCGGCACAGCGCACACCCAGGCCTCCCTCACTAGCAAATAAGCCACAGAGACTGGGTTTAAACAAATTGGATTAGGAGGGCTGCAGGCGCCTCCTCCCGCCGACTGTCCGGCTCCGACACTAAACAGGCCTGCAGAACTGCCAGCTGTGGTCTCTCGGACACACTGACAGTCGGTCCTTTGCTCCCTCACCCCACCCGTGGGCCTCAGGAAGGGGGCTGGGGTCCGAGAGGATGCCACAATGATGGATGGGGTGAGGGAGGTTCCAGGGCTAGCTCAACAGCGCACAGGATGTTAGTGCTTTTGCCAGGCACATTTCCGAACAGTTCCCAGACGCACCCCCTCTTCCCCCCTCACCCTCCCCTCCAGCAGCCTCTCCCATGGCCACTGCTGCTGGCTGGGACTTGGGCCCAGCCTGAGGCTTCAACCAGAGCCCCGTCCTTGAGCAGACTCACCTCATCTTTCAGTCCTGCAGCTGGGCTGAACGGGGAGTGGTCAGCTCGGAAGACACTGGCCTGGGGATGAGACACGGGGAATGCTTCAGAGGGAAGAAAGAGCTTGTGAACAGGCAATGCTGGTCTTAAAGGTGGCATCTTGCCAGGTGCGGTGGCTCAAGCCTCTAATCCCAGCACTTTGGGAGGCCGAGACGGGCGGATCACGAGGTCAGGAGATCAAGACCATCCTGGCTAACCCGGTGAAACCCTGTCTCTACTAAAAAATACAAAAAAAAAAACTAGCCGGGCGAGGTGGCAGGCGCCTGTAGTCCCAGCTACTGGGGAGGCTGAGGCAGGAGAATGGCGTTAACCCGGGAGGCGGAGCTTGCAGTGAGCCAAGATCCGGCCACTGCACTCTAGCCTGGGCGACAGAGCGAGACTCCATCTCAAAAAAAAAAAAAGGTGGCATCTTGGTGCTTTCTCATGCCTTGTTTTCTTTCATCCTCAGAATGTGGCTGAGGGTGAGGGGACAGGTGTGACTGCCAAAACTTCCTTTCTTGGTGATTCCACAACACCCCTTTCTGATCCCTGAGCCTGTGCCATGCCCTGTGTGATGTGCCAGGGACACCAGGGTGAATACTTACAGTCCCTGTCCCCCTTCCTTCGCGGAACAGCCTCCTTCAGGCTGGGTCACTGGGCACTGGGGCCTCCCTGGTCTTCCAGGATTGCAACTTCACAGAATGCGAAGGCACATTCCTTTTCCATAAGGCACATGGAAGGGACTGTCACCCGCAACGGGAGCCTTGACAACCAGCCAATGCAGAACACAGACCTTGATGTTGGACGGCCTGGAGTTCAAATCCTGCCTTGCTCTCTTTCAGCTGGAAAGCTGTGGTCAAATTACTTAGCCTCTCCAAGCTGGTTTTCCCTTCTGCAAAATGAGGATTTATAAGCTGCCACCTCACAGAATGACTGTGAGAATTAATTCTTATTTTCCACACCCTCATTTGAGAGGGGGAGAAACAGAAGCCCAGAGAGGGAAAGGGCTTGGTTAGGATCACACCATGAGCTGGGGCTTAAGTCAGTATGGGGTAGGTCCCCTCTTTCTCTGGGTGTTCCTCTCTCCCATCCCTTTTCTCAACATAAATCCTCCCCAATTGCCAAGGTTGTCCAGGCAATTCCTGCCACATGTCCTGGGGCCTGCCCTCCACCTTCAGCCCTGCTCTGGCCTCTGCAACAGCAGAGTCCTGGGTGACCAGCAATGACCCCCGGCCCTCTGAGTGCTGGTAGAGGGTGGGGGAGCTCTGCGGCAAGCTCCCAGCCCAGAGCAGCCTGGCCATATAAGGGAAGGAGCCCAGGGAGGCCTCCTGGCTCAGGCCTGGCGAGAAAACCCAGACAGCCACTGTTTATTTTCTCCTCCCCAGCTCACCCACGCCTCCCCAAGCCTCCCGACAGAAGACAGAGGTCCCCCACAGCCCAGAGACATTTCCTGAAGACATGGGGAGCACAGAGGCGGAAACAGCCCATCCACCCAGGAGCGGCCCCCAGCGCTGCCGGCAGCCAGCACCCAGAGCCATCAGGTAAAACTGAGGCCACCTGGCTCAACGTTGCTTTTCACAGAAGGGGAAACAGCCACAGAGAGAAGGGCCTGGTAAGAAGTGCAACCTGGGACCCCCAAGTGGTGGCTCTCATCCTGACTGGGGATCCAGAGTAGGAGGGAGCCTTTGGTGGGGTAAGTGGAATGGGGGAGGGGTGGCCATAGACCCCTCTTCTCAGTGAGGCCCTCAGGTGAAGGAGGCAGGGGTTGGGACAAGCGCTAAGTGTGCAAGACTCCAGGGAAGAGCTGCTGGAGCCAGGAGAAGCCCCTCCCTCCCCGCCCCCTCTGCCCCTCCTCTCAGCCCCGCTGCACTGACTCCTCCTCTGGGAAGCCCTCTCAGCTTCCCCAGGGGTGGGAACCTTTTTGTCCTCTGAGTGTGCTTGGCTGTCCTTTCTAGGGCACGCGCTCTCTCTCTTTCTCTCTTTCTCTGTCTCTCTCTCTCTCTCTCATCCCACTTGAGTCTGTCCCCTGTTCACCTTGTGAGGGGCATTTTCCTTCTACTCAATCTGACTGAGGTCCTCCAGGTCAAGGACAGTGTGTCTTTCAGTCCCACTTCCCCCTGGCCCATAGAAGAGGCAGTGTGCTGAATGGAGAGGTGAAATGATTAGACCCTGCCCCCAAACCTAAGGTCTGGCCAATTGGTCAGGGCATGAGACATTCAGTGTAGAGGTTAAAATGGGGGCCCTGGGTTACGAACCCCAGTTCAGTTCCCAGCTCTGTACCCTTGGAAAAATCCGTTCCCAGGGAGCTTTGTGGATGCACAGGGACTTGCGTAATGAAAACATTCAATATCCAGGACTAAAAAATTCCACAAATGACCATGCTTATTACATTCATAATCATAATGATTATTCCAGACACAAAGGAACAGAATGAGGCACCAACAGCCAGGGGTGGGCAGATTCAAGGGCCACAGAGGAAATGGAGGCAAACACCTTCCCCTGGTCAGAGTCTGTGCCTCAGCCCTTCTCCCTGCATCAGTTTCTCCTTCAGAAGCGTGGGGCTACCTCCCATCTAGTTCCTGGTTCTAAACCCAGGGGAGATGCTATCTTTGCTGCAATAATCTTAGCCTACATCTTGGAATGGAAATGGCCTTGGCGGAAATGGTCTTCAACTCCCCTGGTCCAAGCTCAGGCCCTGTGACCCTGGAACAATCCCCTTCCCTTCCTGGTCCTCCATGTAGAAGCAATAACATTCCCTTGCCAGCGGCACCAGCCGTTCTGATGATTAAATGGGATCGGACACTGTTTCCCAAACTCAGTCATTCAGATGCCCCCTATTTTATTTCTTCTATGTCTGCAAACGATTATAATATTTTTAAATGTTAAGATGAGTCCTTTTTAATACAAATAGAAATAGCTACTGTAAATAGAAAACTCTGTATACTGTACACAATTAGCAAATAAAGGTAACCATAAATACAGTAAAAATGAAACAATGTTATTATACTTTAACCTAATAGTTTGGCTTGCAAGGCCCTGGGCCTGAAGCCTGGGCAATTAGTGAGAGTTAGAAAGGTGTCAAAGACATGATAGCAGCAAACTGAGGCTTTCTAACCCACAGAAAATAGGACTGAAAGCAAATTGACAGGGAGCAACTGATCCATTCCACAACAGAATGGATCAATTTCTCCCTGACAATTTGCTTTCCGTTCTGTTTTGTCCTGTCTCCCAGCAGAGGCTACAAACCCCCCCACATCACTTACCCACCTGCTGCACGTGAGAAGCCAAAGGTAGTTTATCTGAAAGGGCTTTGGAAATAATCACGCACCAAGTGAAGGCGGAGGACACACCTTGTCAGCTTAGTTCTCGGCAGCAAATCATCTCTTTTTCAGGATAACCCTGCCTGATTCTTACTGAAATCTCCTTGCCGAACATGCTAAGCTCTTCTCTCTCAGGGGCAGTGGGAGCCGTGGAGAGTGGAGTAGACCAGCTGTCTGTGACCCCCAAAGGAGTCCAATGTTGGAATCACTCCCCAGCCAAATGCAGGATTTTTAAAAATCTATTTATTTATTCGTGTAGAGACCAGGCTATGAGACTGGCTAATCTTTTGTATTTTTTGATAGAGACAGGATTTCATCATGTTGCCCAGGCTGGTCTTGAACTCCTGGGCTCAAGCGATCCACTGGCCTCAGCTTCCCAGAGTGCTCAGGATTACAGGCGTGAGTCACAGTGCCCAGCAACCAAATACAGTTGAAAAGAGTTCCTGCAAGAGAATTCCACAGAAGAGGAAAGCAGGTCTCTGGCTGGCAATACCTGAGACAGAGGTTGTCCTCTCCACAGGCTGTCAGAACTGACCTGCTGACCTAACCGGCATGATAGACCAGAGGGAAACACTCTTTCCACTCTTCCCAGAGTGAGGCCTGACTTCAGCATTCTGCTAGAGGTGTAAGAGACAGACTTTTTTTTTTTTTTTTTTTTTTTTTGAGACAGAGTCTCGCTCTGTCACCCAGGCTGGAGTGCAGTGGCCGGATCTCAGCTCACTGCAAGCTCCGCCTCCCGGGTTGACGCCATTCTCCTGCCTCAGCCTCCCGAGTAGCTGGGACTACAGGCGCCCGCCACCTCGCCTGGCTAGTTTTTTGTATTTTTTAATAGAGACGGGGTTTCACCGTGTTAGCCAGGATGGTCTCGATCTCCTGACCTCGTGATCCGCCCGTCTCGGCCTCCCAAAGTGCTGGGATTACAGGCTTGAGCCACCGTGCCCGGCCTTTTTTTTTTTTTTTTTTTTTGAGTCTCACTCTGTCACCCAGGCTGGAATGCAATGGCAAGATCTCGGCTCACTGCAACCTCCACCTCCCGGGGTTCAAACAATTCTCCTGCCTCAGCCTCCCAAGTAGCTGGGATTACAGGCCCCCGCCACCAAGCCTGGCTAATTTTTGTATTTTTGGTAGAGACGGGATTTCACCATGTTGGCCAGGCTGGTCTCGATCTTCCGACCTCAGGTAATCCGCCCGCCTTGGCCTCCCAAAGTGTTGGGATTATAGGTGTGAGCCACTGCACCTATCATTTTTGTTTTTTGTTTTTTTGTTTTTGTTTTTGTTTTTTTTTAAGAGACAAGGGCTCCCTATGTTGCCCAGGCTAGTCTTGAACTCTAGGCTCAAGCGATCCTCCTGCCTGAGCCTCCCAAAGTGCTAGGACCACAGGCGTGAGTCACTGCTCCCAGGTCCATTTATGTTTTTTTAAGGAGATATATTTTTTCTGTTGTCTCTCAGTCCTGAAGAAAGGCTACCCATCCCCTTCAGACATTCCTGAAAATGCATGTCATCCAACATCAAGGCCACCACAGTGACCACTAAGCAATGCAAGAAGGTCCTCTGGGGTGCCCTGAGATCTTGGCAGGGCAGGAAGAGTGAGAAGGGGCTTTGCCTGCTCACCTGAAAGTTCCCACCCAAGCCAGGCCCAGAAAACAAAATGAATTATCTACATGGTCATCCAATCAGCCACCAAATGGCATTACCTGGGTCCATCATCATGTACCAAGCCATGGGTCAGAGCCAGGGCCCCCCAAATTAACAAGACACAGGCACTGTCCTCAGGAAGTGGAGATCTAGCCAGGTGAGACACACAGAAATAACACTGATACTAGAGATAATGAGATTGGGAACTATGATTCAGCCATTCAACCTGGGCTTAGGTGGCATCTACACCACCTGTCCCTGATTGCAGTAGTGAGCACAGTTGACAAGGTCCCTTCCCCTCGCAGGTGAGCCATGTGGTCCACAAGTGGAGGTGGTTGTAAGTGAAAACCACATTACCAGCATGGTAAAGGGTTAGAAAGAGGGAACAGGGTGGGTGAGAACACAGAGCAGGGGGTGCTGATGGCTAAAGAAGTCAAGGAGGGGCTGGGCACTGTGGCTCATGCCTATAATCCCAGCACTTTGGGAGACCGAGGTGGGTGGATCACCTGAGGTCAAGAGTTCTAGACCAGCCTGGGCAGCATGGTGTAACCCTGTCTCTATTAAAAATACAAAAATTAGCCAGACATGGTGGTGCACGCCTATAGTCCCATTTACTTGGGAGGCTGAGGCATGAAAATCGCTTGAACCGAGGAGGCAGAGGTTGCAGTGAGCTGAGATCACGTCACTGTACTCCAGCCTGGGCGACAGATGGAGACTGTCTCAAAAAAACAAAAAAGTCAAGGAGGATTTCCCAGAGTGGACACTTGATTAGAGACCTAGCACAGGAGGAGGAGATGGGCAGGGAAAGTGAGGGGGAGCAGCACAGTCCTGGGGAGCCTGAAGTGGGTAGGCACAGGGCTCCCTGCGAGAATGTAAGGACATCTATGAACTGTAGCCCAAGAGGAAGAAGTCACTGGGGCCAGATATGGCAAGCCCTTGCAGGCTTTGGGGAGGGCTCCAGAATTCAGCCTGAGGGCAATGGGGAGCCCTTGTAGGATATTAAACTTGAGAAAGATATGACCATATTTGCATCTTGAAAAATCATTATGGGAAGATGGCTGGGAAGACAGGAGTGGCAGAAGAAAAACAGGTTGAAGACAATTGATTGTTTGATGATATAAAATGTTAAGTACCATGAATGAGGTTGTTTGGCTGGGATGCACCAAGCATAAACATGGGGCATGGCGTCAAAAGGTAGGTCAACATATTAAATAATTCCATTTATTGAAATATCCAGAATAGACAGATCTATAGAGACAGAAACCGGTCTGTCCAGGACTAGGGGTTGTCTAAGGATAAGGAGCTTCTTTTTTGGGTGGTGAAATAAGCTAAAATTTATTGTGCCATTGTTTGCACAACTTCTTTGTGAATGTATTAAAAACCACTTAATTATACTCATTAAATGTTCTCCTTCTAAATTAAGCTGTTTGGGACAAGAAAAGAAAAGGAAAAAAAAAAGAAAAGAACAGAACAGAAAAGAAAAGAAAAGGAAAAAAAGGTCAAGGTTTGGTCCTGGGTGCTCAAATGGCAGGCCACAGACAGGAAACACAGCTGTGGGGAATTACAACAGCCTCCTGACCAGAGCTGGAGGGGTGGAGCCCAGGTCCCCTGTAATGCCCCTTCTCCTGGCCAGGTTGGAGCCCGCCACAGGTCACCAGAGTGGAGCAGTGCAGCGCCCTGTCTCCCAGCCTGAGGTGCAGTGCTGCATCTCTGGTCAGTTGGGAGTCTGAGATGAAGCACTGTAGCTCAGGAAGAGAGAAGTTGTTCTGCAGCCATCAGCCTGGAAGTGGTAAGTGCTGGGGGTTGTGGGGGCCATACCAGGAAGGACAGAGTGTTTCCAGACTCCATACTGTCAGCCACTTGTGATGCTGGGGAAGTTCCTCGACACAAGTTCCCCTGGTGCCACGATCTGTTTCACGAGTCTGGGCCTGTCCTGACTCCTCTGCGTACTCCAGTGTGTCCATCTTAGCACGAGGTGTTAGCATTTCCCCAGCACCCTGACTCGGCTTTCTCTTTCTCAGCCCATGGCAGACACAGCTAATCAGTAAAGGCATACCTTCTTTCTTTTGAGACACAGTCTCACTCTATCACCCAGGCTGGAGTGCAGTGGCATGATCTCAGCTCACTGCAACCTCCTCCTCCCAGGGTCAAGCAATTCTCATGTCTCAGCCTCCCGAGTAGCTGAGATTACAGGTGTGTGCCACCATGCCTGGATAATTTTTGTATTTTTAGTGAGATGGGGTTTCACTATGTTGGTCAGGCTGGTCTCAAACTCCTGACTTCAGGTGATCTGCCTGCCTCGGCCTCCCAAAGTGCTGGGATAACAGGCATGAGCCTGTATGCCCCATCAGGCATCCATTCTTGAAGCGCTCAGATGCAGCTTCAGAATCCTCAACAATGAGCCCTGGAAAGCCACTATTATTGATTCACAGCTGAAACTCATTCATCATTTGTGGATCACACAATTCCTAAAAACCCTTCCAGCCCTGAAGATAAAAATTCTGGCCTTTAGGTCAGGGTCTTCACTCTTTGTTTCTAACCTTGGCTCTGGGGCATTGCCGAAACCAGTCCGGGCACCTCACAAATGTCTGACTTCTCCCAGAGGCTTCAGACATGCAATGAATGAGCAGCAGAGGAGAGTCATGGAGTTAAGCAGTTTCATCTAACCTCCCCAAAAGTTTGGAAAGTGGGTGGTGTTATAGCCCCATTTTACAGATTAGAAAAACTGAGGCCCATTTACGAAGCTCACCTAAGGTCACATATTGATTGTGCTGAGCTGAGATTGTACCCTAATCTGCCTTCAAATCCATATGTTTACCCATTGCACATGATTATGGAACCTGGGACCAGGGAGCAGGAGGAGAACATTTTAAATCCTGCTCCCATCTTGTGTTTACATCTCAGGTCACTTTTAGCAAAGACAGACCCGGACACTTGCCATTAATACTACAGGCTTCCTTCCTCCTCCCCTCTTCCCCCTAATCTTATTCATCTCACCTCTCCAGTAGGTCCTAGACTCATGCATTTTATAATTAAAGAAGGCCAAGGCTCAGGGGTTAAGTGACTTACTGGAGGTCATCAGAGAGGAAATTGCCAAACCCAGCCTAGGAACTGAATGGTTGGTTTAAATTCACCCCTCTAGCAGGAGACTGGGGAATACACATGAGCCAGGCAGAGAGCAGAGGGCAGTCCTGGGGGCGGGGGGGCCAGAGGGTTTCTGGTACTTTCCAGGGCAATTGAAGTTCCAGTCACTACTCCCCCCAGAGCAATGAGCCACATCCGGCAACGTGTGGCACCCCACACTGGCTGCTACAGATGGGGCTGGATGCAGAAGAGAACTACAGCTGGTCCTAAGGGACACGGCAGCCTTGGTGCTGAAGGTCACGCACTCCCACCTTGTCCTCACGGTCCAGTTTTCCCAGGAATCCCTTAAATGCTAAGATGGGGATTCCTGGAAATACTGTTCTTGAGGTCATGGTTTCACAGCTGGATTCGCCTCCTTCCCACCCCAGAGTTGCCCCCGCCAACTCCCATGGGGGCCTCGGCTGGAGCACAGGATGAGGGTTCAAGAAGAAGGCTGTCCCTGGAGGTAAGAGGGCTTATGAACCATGTTCCAAACCTTTGCATTGCTTTTCTTTCCATCTTGTCTATTTCGTAACATCCCTGTGAGGCTGGATGTGGGAACTTCAGCACTGCCGTGCTCTTGGGAAATTTGTCCAAGGCCACCCAGTTGAGCAGCGGTTGAACCAGGACACCATCAGGCATGCGTTTCTTGTCTCCACCACACCCTAAACCCACTTCCCAATGTGCCTTGAGACAGGGGCCGCCGTATTGCATCCACATGACTGATAAACTAGTAAACACACATGAACTCATTTTAAAAGCGTATTCAATCAGTTAGGTAAACTAAAAACCATAAGTCTTCGTTCGATTTGGAGTGCAGCCAGAGAACAAATGGAAAATTTTTCAAGGTAGAGAAGATAAAAACTCAGAACGCCCTCTTGTGGCGCCTCTAGCCACCCCCAGGAACACTATGGATCTTCCCCTACAAACCGTGATCTGTAACCTTGCTACAAGATGTTGGACACACACACACACACTGAGGTTCATTTTGCCCCCTCACTTTTGAGTCAGCGACTAATGAAACCCTCTCCATCGCTGCACCACCAGCAGTGCCCCCATCACTTCCTTTCGTTTGCTTCCACAGGCTGGTTCATCCTCAAAGCCCTCCTTATGTAGATCCATGGGATCAGTGAGGCTCAGAGAGGTAAAGTGGCCAGCCCAAGGTTGCCCAGACAGCAAAAGGCAGCGCCAGCTCTGATTTCAAGTCCAATGGCCTATGGCAATTTCTTAGCCAAAAGCAAAAGCTACAAAAATAAAAAGCCAGGCACGGTGGTGAGTGCCTACAGTCCCAGCTACTGAGGAGGCTGACGGGGAGGACCACTTGATCTTGGGAGTTCTTAGCTGCAGAGAGCTATTATCGTGCCTGTGAATAGCCAATGCACTCCAGCCTGGGCAACACAGGGAGACCCTGTCTCTAAAAAATACATAAATAATTTTAAAACTCAGCCTCTCTGACTGCCTGTAGAGAATGCTGACTGAATGACAAAAGACCTAATGTAATCCAGGTACAAAATCAGAACTTTCCGGCCAGGCGCAGTGGCTCACGCCTGTAATCCCAGCACTTTGGGAGGCTAAGGTGGGTGGATCAGGAGGTCAGGAGTTCAAGACCAGCCTGCCCAACATGGCAAAACCCAGTCTCTACTAAAAATACAAAAAATTAGCCAGGCATGGTGGGGGGTGCCTGTAATCTCAGCTACTCAGGAGGCTGAGACAGGAGAATTGCTTGGACCCAGGAGGCAGAGGTTGAGGTGAGCTGAGATCACACCACTCAGATGTTGCAGTGAGCTGAGATCACACCACTGCACTCCAGCCTGGGTGACAAGAACGAAACTCCATCTCAAAAAATAAAATAAAATTAGGACTTTCCCTGAACTCTTGGCTAGGGCTTTTCATGGGGTTGTAGAAATGGTAGTAAATGCCAAAGCCCCAGATCCCTCATGTTTGGGTCCAACTCCCACATTGCCAGGGACCAGGCAGCTCCCACAGGTATCCCAAGCCATCTTTCTCACAGGCCGCATTGAAGACATTTATGAAATGAGACCCCCTCTTCCTCATCCACAGCGACAGGGCTGGCCTGACCATGGAGAAATCAGATTTGGTCATGATAGCTTCCACTCAGTGACTGGTCACGATCTGCCAGGCGCTGTGCTAAACACTTTCATAGGCCTTGTCCCCCTCCATCCTGATAACACCTCAGTGAAGCAGGCCCTGCCATTCACTCCACTCCACAGAGCCAAGGCTGAAAGAGGTTAACAGACTTACCTAAGGTCACACGGCTAAGAAGTTGTGAAGCTGGGATCGAATCAAGTCTGTGTTTATGGGTTTAACTATCATGTTGTAGCCCCAACCCCATTTGAGCTAGCCTGGCTGGTGGCCCTTCTCACAGTAGCTTCCCCTGAAGAAGAGGAAAAGCAAACCTTCACTGAGACCCAAGTGGTCTCTCCTGTGCTCTGTGACAATAATAAAGTCCTGGCCCTTGGCTCCTGTCCTGTTTCTTTCTGGGAATCTGGGGAAGGCGGGAGGAGAAGGCAGGGGAAGAACCTGACAGGCCCAGCTGAAGCATCCCCAAGTGCCTCCGCGCTGCCAGACACTTTCAGAGGCCGCACAGATAGCAGTCAGGACCCACATCCTGGCAGCTGGAGGCCCCAGGAAGCAGCCATGTCTGGGGATGCTTCCCTGGTGTGGAGGGTTAGGGGACGGAGAGTGTCCCTTGAAGCTCGGTGAGGGTTAAGGGGCACTTGGGGTCTAGCCATGTGGCAAACCCTCTCTGTCAGTCACAATGGTGTGATTGACCAGGTCAAAAAGGAAAGACAGAGCGTGAGATGTGAGGCCAGTTCACACCTCACACAGGTGTTTGGATTCACAGTGGCCTCTGGGCGTTAGCCAGGCCCTGCAGTAACACTGGACATCAGCTGTGCCGTAGGCAGTGGGACCAGCACATGAGGACACTTTTCACATGGTTATCTGCCTTGGCGTGATCCTCCAAACTCTGCCATATTTTGAGGGGTTAAAAAAAAACCACCACCTGAAAAACCACTGTGTTATTCCGTTTTCACACTGCTATAAAGAATACCACCTGACACTGGCTAATTTATAAAGAAAGGAGGTTTAATTGACTCACAGTTCTGCACGGCTGGGGAGGCCTCAGGAAACTTACAGTCATGGCAGTAGGGGAAGGGAAAGCAAGGCACATCTTACATGGCGGCAGAAGGGAGAGAGAGCGACGAAGTGCCACACTTTAAAACCATCAGCTCGCATGAGAACTCACTCACTACCATGAGACCAGCATGGAGGAAACTGCCCCCATGACCCAATCACCTCCCAGCAGGCCCCTCCCTTGACACCTGGGGATTACAATTCAAGATGAGATTTGGGTGGGGACACAGAGGCAAACCGTATCAACTGCCTCTCACCTAAAGCAAAGGGCGTCCCCGTGTCTCTCTTGTGCATCCCAGAAGTTGCTGAGAGGAGGCCTGGGTAGCAGCACTTCCCTACTGAGGGACCTGAGATTCCACGAGGCCACAGGCCTCGAAGGAGCCCAGGGAGGGAGTACAGGGACAGACCAGGGTGCTCCAGGCCCCATCCACCGGCCGCGGCACCTCTTCCTTTTTCGGCTTTCAAACAGGACCCAACCAGACACTGGGGCTTTCTCAAAGCTCATAGTCCTTGTCCTTGCCGTGGTTCCTTCTAGAACTCCCTTTCCACATGCCTGGGGAATGGATCACCAGGTCAGATGAGGCTTCTCGACTCCCACAGACAGGTAGCACACTGTGGTTTGAGATTCCTGGGGGTCTCGGGGTTGGGAGTGGACAGGAATAATGGCAAATATCCAGGTAAAGGAGCAGCCTCTTTACTCACCCAGTGCTACTCAGGCACTTACTGCGTGCCTACCTGTGCTTGAGGCTGGAGAGACAGCTGTGAAAAAAACAGCCAGAGAACTCCTGTGTTGGAGAAGAAACTCCATCATCGCATGTAAATATGAGATCCTGCACCCCACTTGGAGAAATGCAGGGGTGAGACCATTTCTGAGCACAGCTCTGTAAGTAGTAACACTTTCAACCACATCCCTCAATGCCGTCCCATGGGCCTCCATTCTATAGAGAAGGAATAGGCACCCCATGTGACGAGTCCGGCGAAAAGTCCCCAGGACAGAGCCTCAGGCCCAGGCTCTTCCCAGATGGAGGGGCTGTACCTCCTTTTACTTACAGGGAGGTGTGGACCAGGCCCTCCTGGAGGAGTGGGTGAGGAGGCATGGCCCTGGCAGGGGGAGGGGGTGCCCTCTTGTGGCCTCCCCTGAAAGGACACATTTCCTTGATTACAAGGACTTTCCATGATTAATGTTATTACCTAACACATTTCTGTAGGATTTTGCATTTTGAAATGAACTTTCCATTAATTTTTTGTCTAAGACAGGGTCTCACTCTGTCACCCAGGCTGGAGTGCAGTGACACAATCACGGCTCCCTGCAGCCTCCACACCCTGGGCTTAAACAATCCTTCCACCTCAGCCTCCCAAGTAGCTGGGACTACATGCACCACTGCACCCAGCTACTTTTTTAAGTATTTTGTAGATATGGGGTTTCACTATGTTGCACAGGCTGGTCTCAAACTCCTGGGCAATCAAGCAATCCTCCCACCTTGACCTCCCAAAGTGCTGGGATTGCAGGTATGAGCCACCAAACCCAGCACAAAATGCATTTTCCATCCCGTGACCTCATTTGATCCTTGCTATGAGATGCATATTGTCATTATGCTTTTACAAGAACCAGAGAGGTTAGACAATACTTGTTAATAAGATGATAATGGCCGGGCGCGGTGGCTCATGCCTGCAATCCCAGCACTTGGGGAGGCTGAAGCAGGCAGATCACAAGGTCAGGAGATCGAGATCATCCTGGCTAACACGGTGAAACCCCGTCTCTACTAAAAATACAAAAAATTAGCCGGGCGTGGTGGTGGGTGTCTGTAGTCCCAGCTACTTGGGAGGCTGAGGCAGGAGAGTGGTGTGGACTGGGGAAGGCGGAACTTGCAGTGAGCCGAGATCGCGCCACTACACTCCAGCGTGGGTGACAGAGCGAGACTCTGTCTCAAAAAAAACAAAAAAATTTTTAAGAAAAGAGATAATAATGGCCAGGCGAGGCAGCTCACACCTGTAATTCCAACACTTTGAGAGACCAAGACGGTGGATCACTTGAGCCCAGGAGTTCAAGACCAGCTTGGGCAACACGGCAAAACCCTGTCTGTACAAAAATAATGCAAAAATTAGCAGATTGTGGTGGTGTGTGCCTGCGGTCCCAGTTACTCTAGAGGCTGAGGCAGGAAGACTGCTTGAGCCTGGGAGATGGAGGCTGCAGTGAGCTGTGATCACACCACTGCACTCCAGCCTGGCCAGCAGAATGAGATCCTGTCTCAAAAAATAATAATAATAAAAACAACAAAAGTACCTATAATTTGTTGGGCCCTTTACTCTGTGCCCAGCTCTGTTAATTTATTTTACACATATTATCTCACTTGTGATATCAACCTGTGAGGTATCTATTCCGGTCCTTATAGAACAACGAACAGGTATATATTCCGGTCCTTATAGATGGAGGACAAGTTCAGAGTGTTGGAAACATGCCCAGGGCCCCCTAACTGGTAAGTAGCTACATCAGGAAGCAAACCCAGGGTACCACCTTCCATACCAGCTTGGTGAGAGCAGTGTTCAATCTGGTCCTCCAGCCTATGGGAGATCCCCCAGCTGCCTCTGGCCAGGAAGAAGGCCGTGGGAGATTTCACCCACCAGAATTGACTCGGGGTTCCCAACAAGTGTCCCAAGATGCCATCAGCCTTGGAACCAGCATCCCCTCTGGAGGCACCACCTTCCACCTCCCTCGGTGCCCTGAAGAAGCTGGCGCAGGAAAGACAGTTTTTTCTACTTCAGAAAGTAAGTTTCCCAAGGCTCCCTGAGAGCTGCCTCTCTGAGAAGGGGACAGCAGGAAGGGCACCCTGAAATGAATGCAGGGTATGGCTCAATGACCCACACAAAGGAGGTGAAATAGGATGCTGTGGTCCTGAATAATGCATGGACACGCAAAATGCTGCCTGCTATTTTAGAGAAACCCTAAGAACTCTTTCTTTAGTGTATGTCACAGTTTCTAGAAAGTACTTGGCCTTCAGTATTCGTTTATGTATTTGACAAATGTTTATGGAGGGCCTGCTATGTTCCAGGCACTGTTTCCAGCACCCAGGATGGACGGGTGAACAAAATAGATTCCAGTTCAAGGAATTTACAGTCTAGAGCAGGGTAGGGGGAACAGGAACAAACAAAGAGACAGATATATTTATAGTATTAGGTAGAAGGAAAAAGAAAGATAATATATCATCAAGACAATTTTATATTGGCATACATTCAGTGAAATGCAGGAATTTCCACTTTGTAAACAGGGTGGTATAATAAGAAGAGCCAAAAACGAAGGAGCTATTTTAAATTGGGAGTTCAGGGAGGGCTTCTCGGGGGAGATGACATTTCAGTAGAAATTACAGGAAGACAGTGGGGACTGAAGGGTCTGGGGGGGTCCAGGCAGGAGCAAGGATGGCACCAAGACCTGGCAGAAGGAGGGTGGGATTGGCCGGATGCAGTGGCTCACACCTGTAATTCCAGCACTTTGGGAGGCTGAGGCAAGTAGATCACCTGAGGTCAGGAGTTTGAGACCAGACTGACCAACATGGTGAAATCCCATCTCTACTAAAAATACAAAAATGAGCAGGGCGTGGTGGCGGGC
>NW_012122932.1:3736818-3746001 GCF_000951035.1 Colobus angolensis palliatus
CGTGATCCGCCCGTCTCGGCCTCCCAAAGTGCTGGGATTACAGGCTTGAGCCACCGCGCCCGGCCCCAATTTCTGTCTGCGTGGTCATAGGGCCTCCTCCTCCCCTTCTCTCTTTTTTTTTTTGAGACAGGGTCTGGCTCTATCACCCAGGCTGGAGTGTAGTGGTACGATCTCAGATCAATCCAACTTTCGCCTCCTGGGTTCAAGCAATTCTCATGCCTCAGCCACCTGAGTAACTGGGATTACGGGCACACCACCACGCCCAACTAACTTTTATATTTTTTGTAGAGACAAAGTCCTCCCATGTTGCCTCGGCTGGTCTCAAACTCCTGGGCTCAAGCAAAGCTCCCCAGAGTGTTGGGATGACAGGCGTGAGCCACCATACCCGGCCCCTTCTCTCTGTCAAATCTTCCCTATGTGACTCTGATTAGGACACTTGTCAGTGAATTTAGGGCCCACTCAAATAATCCAGGATGATCCCTTCATCTCAAGATCCTTAACTTAATTACATCTGCAAAGATCCAAGGTCGCAGTCCCACAGATGCTGGGAATCCAGCTTTGGACATATCTTTTGGGAAGCCACCATTCAACCCGTCATGCTACCTACTCAAAATGACCGAAGTAAACCGAAACATTTGTTCTAGCTGTAGGGTGGGGAATGAACTGTAGGGTGGTGTGATGGAGGCGGAGTGGGCACGTGTGGGAGGAAAGGCCAAGAGAAAGTGATCTGTGGGAGGGAAAAGTCAGAATACAGCATTCCTCACCCCTCCCCTGTCTGACTTAAGCAAATGGCACATTTTGGTGCCTTTGCTGTGGCTGGGGAGATTGGAGGACAAAGCGGGTTTGCAGGAGGTGGGGATTGGGAAGGGAGGAAAGTTTTAGATGTTTCAAAATGTTTCAAAGCACCATGTGGGTAGTTGGAAGTCTGCATGGCAAGGGAAGGGGAATGGAAGCCTCAGATGACTAAGCAGTCCAGGCTACAGAAGCTCCATCACCTCCCTCCTTGGAGAGCTCAGCATCTGGTGATGCAGTCGCCTGGCAGAGGTGGCCATGATTCAGCTTGTGAAATCCAGGTTTTTCCCAGCCTACATTTGCACAACCAATTCTGTGAATCTAAAAGCAAGACTTCTCATCTCCAATGTAAATTTCAAGATCCCTGTGACTAATCTTTCCCCGTAATTCTGCCTCCAAACCAAGCAGGAGCGTATGCATAGTATGATCCCATTTTTGCAGGAGGAAAAGCCTCTTTGTGTGGGCCTGTAACAATAGCTAATCCTGGCTGAGCCACACATTATGCTGAGCTCAGCATACTTTATCTCATTTCATTTTCTCAGCCACGCTCCAAAGAAGGTGGAATTCTCATCTTCCGAGGAAGAAAATGAGACTCAGAGAGGTCACTCACCCAAGTTAGTGACCTACTGGGATTTGTACCCTGGCATCTTGGCCTTTGTGTCTGCAATCATTAACGCCTCCCCCCACCTTTACGCCCACTTGTAGATACAAATGCGTATAAAATGTTCAAGCATATACCTGCAAAGCTGTTAACAGTGGTTAGTTCTGAGATGGTGGTGGGAGGCTACCCATTACACAGTTCTGCCTCGCTTTAAATTATCTTCAAAGGACTGGGCACAGTGGCTCAGGTCTGTAATCCTAGCACTTTGGGAGGCCGAGGTGGGTAGATCACCTGAGGTCAGGAGTTCGAGACCAGCCTGGCCAACATGGCAAAACCCCTTCTCTCCTAAAAATACAAAAATCAGCTGGGTATGGCAACACATGCCTGTAATCCCAGCTACTTAGGAGGCTGAGGCAGAAGAATCACTTGAACCCAGGAGATGGAGGTTGTAGTAAGCTGAGATCATGCCACTGCACTCCAGTCTCGGCAACAGAGTGAGACTCTATCTCAAAATAAATAAATAAATAAACAAACAAATAAATAAATAAATTTATCTTCAAGGAATCTGCTTCTCTAATTAGAAAAATCTGCAAGAACATACACCAAAATGTTAACTGCGGTTCCATCTGGGGAGCATAAGCTTGGGAAACGAGCTACCTTCCACAGTGTATGTTTTGATGTTGTTTGAACTTTATACAATGAGCATGTGCCGCTTTTGTAAGCAGAAAAAAGTAATTAAGACCTTTTTTTTTAAACGTGAAAGGAAGAATGAAGAGGAGGGTGACTCAGCAGCTGGCAACAGAGGCCCACCTTCCTTCCTGTGCTCCTTTCCTCCTCTCCCCACCCACTTGCACACACCCTAACTGGAAAAACCTGGGCTCCTGCCGGCTGCATCTGTCCTTCCCCTCTCTCTTCCTAGTGGTTGAACTGGACCACTGCTAATCCCAGGGCAATAATATCCCCTCCCTCACCTTTATTAGTGGCTTGTGGTTTATGGGATGCCTCCAGTGCCAGCTCATGTTTAATCCTCTCCACGATGCTGCAAGGTGGCTATTGTCATGCCCATTGTACAGACATGGAAACTGAGGCTCAGCAAAGCTAAGCTCCCTGCCAAAGGTCACATAGCATGTCTGTGATTGTGCCTGGGCCCAAATTCCCAGGCCAGGCTTCTTGAATGCTGCATCATTTCAAGCTCATTTCAGGAACCTGAGATTTGCTGCCTAAAATCGGCCTGTTGGATCTTGTTTAGCCACATGAAACAGCAAATGTGCTCCTATTCTCTGAAGAGCCCATCCCTGCAGCCTCAGGCACTCAGCCCCTCCCTGCACTGCCTTGGCTCTGGGGCTGAGCCTGAGAGAGAGGAATGGAAGGGCCCTTTGGGCCCTGACAGAGAAGGGTGGGTAAAAGAGAGACAAAAAGAGTGCAGAGCCCTAGCATGCACACAAGCGGGCACAGGCAGGCAAACCCTACAGTCTAGGAAAGTGGGTAGGGGCCGGGCAAGGTGGCTCATGCCTGTAATCCCAACACTTTGGGAGGCCGAGGTGGGAGGATCACCTGAGGTCAGGAGTTCGAGACCAGCCTGGCTAACATAGTGAAACCCTGTCTCTACTGAAAATACAAAAATTAGCCAGCCTTGGTGGCAATCACTTGTATTCCTAGCTACTTGGGAGGCTGAGGCAAGAGAATCACTTGAACCCAGGAGGCAGAGGTTGCAGTGAGCCGAGACCGTGCCACTGCACTCCAGCCTGGGCAACAAAAGTGAAACTCCATCTCAAAAAAAAAAAAAAAAAAAAAGGTGGGTAGAGTATGGGCTGGATCAGAATCCTGGATATGGCTTTGATCAAATCACTTAGTATCTGTGGGCCTCAGTTCCCTCATCTGGAAAATGGGCATTACAGTAGCACCACCTTATAGAGCAGTTCTGAGGACTCAGTGAGGAATCCTTACAGCACAGTTAGCACAATACCTGGACATAATGCTTGCTGAATAAGTGCTGTTTCTTGTTATTAACAGGACTGAATTGATCTGACCAAAGCAGCTCCCTTTGGTTTCAGTGAACATTTACTGAGCACCTACTATGTGCTGGCCTGGGGTAAGCCCTGGGAATATTGTGATAAAGTAGATGGAGCTTTGCTCTTACACAGCTCCCAAGCGATCAAGGGAGGTCAACCCAGAAAGAAGCTGACCATTCCTGGAGGCCACCTGGGTGGAGGGGGCCATGTGAGGCGAGGCCCTGAATGCCAGACTAAGCTATCTGAACCTTCTTCTGTTGGCCTGGGAGCCATGGAAGGTCTTAGAGCAGGGGTCGCTGACCAAGTCATCTCACGCAGAAGTGGGATCTCAGTCCCTGTGGCCCACTGGCTTCCTGAGCCATCATTGAGGAGGGTGTGGTGGGAGAAGGGGAAGCTTAAGAGGGTCAGGCACTGGGCCTGTGAGGCCGGGGTGAGGGTGTCTTGACTCAGACTGGGTTGAAGATGGACTCGGGGAGGCCACACAGAGAGGTTAGGGAGGGGATTCGGTCCTGGAGGCAGTAGCAGGGGAAGAATCCATTTAAACTCAACCAAGGGCAGAGCTAAGGAGCTTATCTGGGGGTGTGGCTGATCACTGTGGGGGCGTCTCAGGTGATTTTGTTTTC
Source organism: Colobus angolensis palliatus (assembly GCF_000951035.1). Taxonomy (NCBI): domain Eukaryota; kingdom Metazoa; phylum Chordata; class Mammalia; order Primates; family Cercopithecidae; genus Colobus; species Colobus angolensis. The sequence goes on from NW_012122932.1 coordinate 3,740,847, forward strand.
TTTCTGCGTGTCTATGTCTTCCGTTTTTCTTCATGGAGTGACCAGAATAGATGAGACCAGCTATTGTTTGGGAGCCCTGGGATGAGACTCAAGGGGTCCCATCTCAGTACAGGGCACGGAAGAGCTCCAGAGCAGCTGGAGGAAGGAAGCAGGACTCACTGGCCAGTTCCGGGATCCAGGGAGAGAGGCTTGGACATGCCGGGGCTGCGGCTTTGGGCAACGCCAGCCTCTCTGAACCTTGGCATCCTCCTGTGTTGGGGGTAATGATGCCGTGGCAGAGGGGGTAGACCCAGAGGAGGATGTGAGGCACCCCCACACCCTCCGGCTCCCGGGCGTGTCTGCATCCGTGTCATCTTCCGCCCAGGCGTGGGCCAACTCAGCACAATCTGGCAGGGCGAGCCTGGGCACCGGCCGAGGGAGGCTGGGTTCCAGCCCCTCGCTGCCCAGCCTGACCCAGTTGCCCCAGCAGGAGGGCCTCCTATTTCTCCTGGTACAGCCCAGTCACCTGGGAAAGTCTGCTCATAGCAAGCAGGAAAAGGCCAGGACTCACGCCCCAGTGACGCCACAGCAGAGCAAGCCCTGGGGACCCAGTGGGCCTGGTTCCAGTCCTGCCTGTGGAACAAACTCAAAGTTCCCTTCTCTGGGGCTCAGTTTCCCCTCTGATTACGACCTCACCAATCCATGCGTTCATTTTCCCTTTGTGGGGGCATCTACCAAGTGTCAGACCTGCAATGAGCGTCAAGCATCAGTGAACCCCTATCCTGAGCCTTGGGAAGCACCCAGACTGGCTCGTCTGCAGCCCTGTGCCCACGCACAAAACTAGAAGCTGTTGGGCAGGGCCAGTGGGCTTGGCTTCCCTCTGCATCCGCAAGGCGACAGGTGCCCAGAAGAGGGCAGCAGAGAGCGCGTCTCCAGCCTCCCAGGCTGAATCCCAGTGAAAGGTAGCCTGTGACCTTGGCAGTCTCGGAAGGCCAAGGCCTGGGGATTTTTCAGCGTCACTGTTGTCAGGACAAAGTTTCAGGAGTACCTCTGGCACATTAGCATTGTCTTTGTCCTGGGCCCCTGGGCGGTCAACATCCCCACACTCTCCTGTCCCAGAGCATCCGGCCCTGACGCCCTGGTCTGTGCACTGCCTCCCAGGAAGACCTGTCCTGGGGCTGCCTTCAACCAGCTGTGGCCGGTCTGGGGAATGGAAGGAGGGGACTGAGGCTGGGGAGGAGAAGCCCTATTAGCCAGGGCAAGTTCCCGCCACCAGGGACATGTGCTGGTCCTAGGAGCAGCGGGCACCCTACAGCGCCTTCCACTAGGTAGTGAACGATACCAGTATGTTTTCTAAAGATCCCCGTGGTGCCATGGGGAGGACAGACTAGCACTCACACTCAGACACACGTTCATGTTCTCATTCTCACACATGCACACTCTCACACACACTCACGCTAACACGTTTCACACAAATCACCCCAAACTCACACACTCAGATACACTCACCAACTCACATGCTAACACAGACATATACACATTCAGGCTCATAGTCATACTCTTTCACACCAACACACTCATACAAACCAGAGCTCACCCATTTCCACACAGCTTGCACACTCGCAAACACTCTCATGCACACTTACGTATACACAACACTCACACACTCATACTCTCATACACTAACACACATTCATTTTTCACACAGCTCTTACAAGTGCTCGCGTACACACGCTTACATGTGTTCACACAGTCACACACACCCCTCCATATACTCACACACACACTCATGCGCTCACACTCGAGGCCTCCCGAGGGGGCACTGCAGGCTCCACTCCCTCCTGCTGGGGTTCCGGGGATAATCCCAGCTCTCAGCCATTTGATGTGCCTCCCACCTGCTTCTGAAAAGGATTTCAGATGGTTTAGAAAGGCAAATGCCAAATGAAGCAGGATGATGAAAAAGAAAAACAGAGGAGGGTAGAGACGTTTAAATCTTAACTCTGGTTTCTCCCGGCCCAGGGTCTTCTAAGCCCATAAGGACTCGGTGGTCTGTGATTCCAGAGTCCCTGTCCCAGACCACCTTTTCCTGGCCTTCTGTCCACCGCACTGCAGCCCTCGTGGGCCTATTTGTCCCAAGGCGGGCTGTGAGAGGGCTTCTCCCCTGCCGCCATGCCCGCCACTGCCTGGGGAATTAGGGCAGCCAGTCTCTGCTCTCCCTCCCTTCAGCTCCCCAGAAGGAGGCTGGGCTGAAGGCAGTTCAAATGACTGCCTCACAAATGGTGTTCCCTGACATCGGTCAGGCTGCCAAGCAAATATCTTGGCTCTACCTCTCTCTTTCCTCGAGGTGAACTCCCAGCAACCCAGGACCCTCCAGTGCCGAAGCGGAGTTCCTTCCCTCATTGTTCCAGAATCCTAGTCTTGATGCTCTACCAATCTGACCCTCAGTCCCAACACAGCCCACCATGGTTTCTCAGTGAGGGCCTCATTCAGATAAGACACCCAGTGAGTGATGATATGGTTAGGCTCTGTGTCCTCACCCAAATCTAACCCCCCAGTGTCAGAGGTGGGGCCTAGTGGGAGGTGATTGGATCATGTGGGGGCGAGGAGGGGGCAAGGAGATTTCTCATGCATGGTTTAGCACCATCCCCCTTGGCGCTGTTCTCATGATAGTAAGTGAGTTCTCATGAGATCTGGTTGGTTTAAGAGTGTGCAGCACCTGCCCTCTCTCTCTTGCTCCTGTTCCTACCATGTAAGATGTGCTGGCTTCCCCTTCCCCGTCTGCCATGATTGTAAGTTTCCTGAGGCCTCCCCAGAAGCTGAACAGATGCCAGCACCAGGCTTCCTGTACAGCTTGCAGAACTGTGAGCCAATTAAACCTCTTTTCTTTATAAATTACCCAGTCTCAGGTATTTTCTTTACAGCTATGCAAGAAACGACTAATACAGTGACACATCCTGATATTCCAAAATTGCTCAAGTGGGTGTTTCAGTCAGCTTAAACAGTAACATTTGGTTTGCTGCAACACAAACCAACCCAAAAACTCATGGCTTAAAATAGCCTTTTTTTTTTTTTGAGACAGGGTCTTGCTCTGTCACCCACGCTGGAGTGCAGTGGCATAGTCACAGTTCACTACAGCCCTCAACCTCCTGGGCTCAAGCAATCCTCCCACCTCAGCCTCCCAAGTAGCTGTAATCACAGGCATGCACCACCATACCTGGCTAATTTATATTTTGTAGAGACAAGGTCTCACTATGTTGCCTAGTCTGGCTTCAGACTCCTGGGCTTAAGCGATCCTCCCACCTTGGCCTCCCTAAGTGCTGGAATGACTTGGCTTAAAATATCAATTTATTATTTCTCATGATTTCCATGTGTTACGAGTAATGCTCAAAATCCTAAGGAAATTGAACACTCAAACAAAGGATTCTTAGCAAAGCAATTTTACTTCTGCGCAGAGGGGTGCCTTCTTGGCTAGTTGCCATGAGACTACACTTGAACAAAGGGCACGAGAGCTTTTATTCTTGGCGCAAGTCCTGCCTTTGTACCCTTTCCCCATTGGCCGGGATCAGGTCGTACAATCTAAACTAATCCTGGTTGACTAAACGTTGATTTTTTTTTAGACAGGGTGGGCACGTAAAAGAAAGTAAAGAGGAAGGGGAAGGGGTGTCTGTAATGAGCTAGAAAGTTAGTCCTCTTTCCAAATAAGGAAACGAATGTGAGCTGGTACTGATAACGCCTGGTACTGAGGTGTGCCTGTGCATCTAACAAAGGCAAAAAGGAAAAAGGAGAAAAAGGAGAAAAGGGGGGCCGGGTACTATGAATTAAAGAATAAAAGATTGATCAGATTATTTGAAGAGAAACCTCATCATATCCCACACATGGGTTGGCTGAGCTCACCTGGGTGGTTCTTCTGCTATGCATGGTGTTGGCTGGGGCTGCAGTGTTCGAGATAACTTCCCTCACATGTCTTATGCCTCCACTGTGGGGGTTGAAACATCGGGTGCCTGCCCAGGCCTCATCTCTCCCATGGCCTCATAATCTTTCCCACAAGGTAACTAGACTTCTTTACATGGCAGCTCAGAACTCTAAGGGAGTCAAAGCAGAAGCCTCCAGGTCTCGTAAGGCCTCAGCCTGGAACTAGCACACCATCACATAAGCCACACTCTATTAGTCAAAGCAAGTCACAAAACAAGCTATGAGTCATGATTTAAGGGGAGGGAGAATGGATTTCACCTCCCACTGGGAGGCAGCACATACGCACAGGGTTGAATCACCCGCAACCATTTCACAGACACTCTGCCACAGTGTCCAAGCTCGTTAGGCTCCCAACATGTTGTCTATAGAAGAAACAGAACAGCAGATACATCATCAGGCTGAGATGACTCAGCCCTTTTTTTTTTTTGGAAACAGAGTCTTGCTGTGTTGCCCAGGCCGGAGTGCAGTGGTGGGATCTCGGCTCACTGCAGCCTCTGCCTCACAGGTTCAAACAATTCTCATGCTTCAGCCTCCTGAGTAGCTGGGATTAAAGGCAAGCAACACCATGCCCATGCCTAATTTTTATATTGTTAGCTAGAGAAGGAGTTTCACCATGTTGGCCAGACTGGTCTTGAACTCCTGGCCTCAAACAATCTACTGGCCTTGGCCTCCGAAAGTGCTAGCATTACAGGCGTGAGCCACTGTGCCCGGCCAGACTTTGCATTCTTAATCACAAAATTCGTATCTCCATTTCCTGGCAGAATTATGTTTTAGTTAATATATTATTGGGGATAATTTCATTTGCATGTAATGGAAACTCAGTTCAAACCAGCTTACGCAAAAAAGAACATTGACTCATATACTATGAAATTTAGAGGTAGGCTGGGCACGGTGGCTCATGCCTGTAATCCCAGCACTTTGGGAGGCTGAGGTGGGTAGATCACCTGAGGTCAGGAGTTAGAGACCAGCCTGACCAACATGGAGAAACCCTGTCTCTATTAAAAATACAAAATTAGCCGGGCATAGTGGCGTGCACCTCTAATCCCAGCTACTCTGGAGGCTGAGGCAGGAGAATCACTTGAACCCGGGAGGCGGATGTTGCGGTGAGCCGAGATGATGCCATTGCACTCCAGCCTGGGCAACAACAGCGAAACTCCATCTCAAAAAAAAGAAAGAAAGAAAGGAAAGAAAGAAAGAAAAGAAA
>NW_012122932.1:3746051-3755943 GCF_000951035.1 Colobus angolensis palliatus
AAAGAAAGAAAGAAAGAAAGAAAGAAAGAAAGAAAGAAAGAAAGAAAGAAAGAAAGAAAGAAAGAAAGAAAGAAAGAAAGAAAGAAAGAGAAAAAAAGAAAGAAAGAAAGAAGTTCAGCGTTATAACAGCTTCAGGCATGGCTGGTTCCAAGGGCCCGGTAATGTCATTGGCAATGTGTCACACTCTCCTTTCTCTGCTCTGCTGTCCTCTGTATTGATTCTATTCCCTCATTCCCAATAAAATTCTTTCTATAAGGTGCGAAGATAGCCACCAGCACCTCCAGATTTACATCTTCTCAGCTTAGCACCCACACTGGAAAAGATGTGTTTCCCCTCACCCCTCCCCACCACTCCACTAATTATGTTAGCAGAAGTCCCAGGGCTGTCTCTTAATGGCCCAAACTGGACCATGAACAAATCCAAGTTCATCACCATGACTCCAATTAGACAGGCCTGAGTATTGTGCTAACCCCCTGGAGGAGAAGAAAGGATGGACTCAGCCTCATCAGAAGCAGCACATGGACTGAAAGCTGGGGTGGGGAGGGGGTGGGTTGCACAGAAGAAAAGCAGCTGACGTTACCAAAAGGAGGAGAAAGGCATAATGCTAAGAAACAAACACAACAGAGGGCCACTGCATTATCTGATGTGTTGGCAGACTAAGAAAGTCATATGAGCTCAGCTGGAGATAAGCGTTTTCCTGATTCTGAATTCCAGAATGAATCCCTTCACACAAGCAGTTAAATCCAGGGCACTTCCTGACACAGTGAACAATAGCTTCACCTCCATTTTTGCACAAATACGGAAACATCCTTCAAGTACCCATTTCGCAACTTGCCCAGCTTTGAAAGCCAAAGACAGAACACTTGATTGCCCCAAGGGAAGGCAATTTTTCAGGTTGCTCAGTTCACATGTTCCCAGAAACAGACTTCCAAACATTGGGAAGGTGCTTAGTCAGCAAGACGAAGGGAGAGTCTGCCCTTCTCCAATATCTGGCATCTCTCTGAGCTCTCCTGCCTCACCTGTCTCACCATTTCATGTCACTCAGATCCCTGCTTTGGGCCAATGGCAAGTGTTCAGACCTTGGTTATAGTGATAGAGAATTGAGAACAACAAACACATGGACTCGACTTTTAGAATGGAAAGAGATCAGGAATATCATCTAGGGAAGAGACTGCTGATTGTCCCTCAACATCCTTTCTCCTCTTCCACAAAGATGGACTTGGTAGCTCCAACCATGGCCACCCAGAATGAAGACAACTTTTCCCATCCTCCTTTGCCACTGGCCATGGCCATGTGACTAAGTCTAGCCAATGAGGTGAGAGCATCAACACCCCTGGCAGCTTCTGAGAATCTTCCTTTGCCCTTTCCAGCTTTGCCCCTTCATCCTTCTGACACTGTCCCTTCTTTCATCTTGCTCCCGGGAATGTGGACATGCTGGCCACCATTTTGGACCATGAGGATGAAGGCCACATGATAGGGAATGTGATTTGAAAGAGAGGAGACATGACCCCCCTCTCACCCCCTTATCCCTGCAATTAGGCAGAGAAGAGCTACCACACCAGCCCGGATTACCCATCCTCAGACTTTCATGGGAGAAAGAAGTAAGAAAGAAAGAAAAGTATCCGTGTGGTATAAGACATTACTGTTTTGGGCTTCTGTTTCCTGCAGTCAAATCTAATCCTAATTGATGACACATTATCTCTTATTTTCCCATAGTCTTTACCCTCCCATCTCCCCCAATACACACATCTTCCACCCAAAGCTTGAATCCTCTCCAAACCACTGTATTAATAGAAAGAGTAACTGTACAGTTCACACAGGTAGAGTGACGGGGTGCTTACTACCTCTCAGGTCACTTTGTCTTTGGAATAGATTTGCTAGAAAAGTGTTAGAAAAGTCTGCCTCATATTCATTCATTCACTCTGCATATGAACTCAGTTCTCTCCCTCAGGAGGGCCACCCAGTCTTGCAGACAGTGCTCTGGGCTCCCAGAGCTTCTCTTCCCGGTTTCCTCAGCCTTTCCCACAGGACCTGTCTCCTTTTGGGACATTCTTCACTCAAGTCCCTAAAGCCATATGGGGAAAAATGCCTCATGTTTGCCTCTCCCTGGCACAGGGATGAGGCTGCAGGTTTACATGGAGTTTTTGATTCTGTGATACAATATGTTATATATCAATGCAGTTTGGGTATGTGATAAGAATTCCTCATATTTGCACAGCAGCTTACACACTTGGAAGCATTCTCCCACAATTCCGTTTTCCTCTTGTAAGACAGATTCATGGAAAATAATACTAATAGCAGTAATCATAATATTAATAATGTCACCTTAACAGAAATGTAAAGGAAGGCATAAAAAGTAACATGAAAGTACAAATTAAAAAATAGGAGCAAAAGAATAAAACAGAGATCTTAAATCAAGTTCCAGAGACCAGAAAAAATGAACAAGCAAAGGGAAGTGGGTTATAAAATATAAGCAGACTAATAGAAATCACACCTGCACAGAACATAACTAAATACTTCGCTGCCATTTTAGTGCTTCTTCTTCCTAAGGCCCTGAAGCAAGCAGGGGGCGCTACATGATTAAATCCTTAGGATACTATCACTGATTTACAGATGGTGAAAATGACGCTGGGGAGGTTCAGGACCCTTTCTCAGGTCCCCCAGGCTGTAAATGTTGGGACCATTTCCTTGACCCCCACGGTCTCCACTCAGTCTTTGCCCCTCATTCCACTGGACAAACTGGCCTTCAGCCTGAAGCACTCTCCCCTACCCCTTTCTTGACACTGGTACCATCTCTCCTCCTAATGTCAACCTAAATGTCACCTTCCCGGGTCAGCCCTTCCCTGACCCCCATCTAGAGCAGGCTCTTCCCTCTCTCATAACTGGTTCATCACGAGTCTTCTCTGGAACATGCACCCAGTTTACAATGAAGTATTTGTTCAACATGGCCCCTCTCGCTGAGGGCGGGACTGCACCTGTCTCATTTGCTGCTGTGTCAGCAGCACCTGGAATGGAGCCTGGCACCTCCAAGTGCTGGTGCCTCCTGGCAAATGGCAGCCCTTGCTCACAACTGTCGGATGACCCTGCCTTCCCAGGAGGTGTCGCTGAGGTGCTGACTCCTGGGACTGAAGGAGCCTTCAGAGCCCACTTCCTCCTATCGCCTCATAATAGAAAGGGGAAACTGAGGCTGGAGCAGGCAAGCGACTTGTCAGGGCCCCACAGTGGTTAGACACAGAGTTGGCGGGGAGGGCCCCAGGTCCTGGGTCCAGGCTAAGAGCCTGACGCCAATAGGTTACCCCAACTGTGTCATGGAGGGATATAAAATGAGGCAAGAGGGTCCCAGAAATGTAGCTTGTAAGAGGAGTTGCCTAGAACAATGGGGCCAGCTTGGGGAGGAGGTGCAGAGGCCTGCAGGCCTGACTGGGAAGGAATTCAGCAGGGGCCTTGCTCAGTTTCCTTCCAGCACATGGGGGAAGTAAACACATTCCTTGGCTATGCAGGCGTCCCCGCCTCCAGCCACCCTCCCAGCTGTCAGAGCCTTGGGTCCCAGCCAGTGGCTAGCTGTACCATGGAGGAAAGGACCCAGAGAGAGTGTATATGATTCTCCCAGAGTCACAGAGCACTGTGTGTCTCGTACCCTTTGCCAGGGCACAGAGAGGAGAGAAGGACACCAGTGTCTCTCTTCCCTGCAATCCCCGAATGGGCCAGGCAGAGGCCCAGGAAATGTGGAGTTCCAGGCCAGGCTGGGCCTCTCCAAAGATCACTATCTGGGTCCCCTGCACTGGCCAGGAAAGAGATGAGAAGCGTACTAGGGAACCCTGACAAAGCATCCAGCCCTGCCTCCCTACTGTACCAATGGGGAAACTGAGGCCCAGAAGGGAGGGACTTGTTCCGAGCATCCCAGCAAGCTCGTAGCTAAACCAAGACTAGAGCCAGGTCTTGTGAGCAATGGCTTCGTGTGTCTCTGCTGCTCCCAGCCCCTTCAGACCCCTCCCACCCCTCTTCCTTCTGATTGGTCTAGTCCTCACTGATGCTGATTCTTCTGCCCAGAATTCCCTTCTGGAACTTTTTCACCCAGGCAAACTCCTACTTGTACTTCAAAACAATTTTGAGCTTCCCGACTATAGAGGCCACACTGCCCGGGGACAGGGCGGGTCCTGCAGCAGGAGCAGCTGTCCTCGAACCCCAGTGCCAGGGTTGCAATTGCAGCAGCTGCGAAACCTCACTGTTGGTAGCAGCCAGGAGTGATTCACAGTGAGGGGGAAGGCAGGAAGGTTTGGGTGTCGCCCCTGTGTAAAAAGTCCCAGTGTTGCTGGGTGCAGTGGCTCACGCCTGTAATCCCAGCACTTTAGGAGGCCGAGGCAGGTGGATCACGAGGTCAGGAGTTCAAGACCAGCCTGGCCAAGATGGTAAAACCCTATCTCTACTAAAAATACAAAAATTAGCCAGGCGTGGCGGCAGGCACCTGTAATCCCCGCTACCCGATAGGCTGAGGCAGAGAATTGCTAACCCGGGAGGCAGAGGTTGCAGTGAGCCGAGGTCGTGTCATTGCACTCCAGCCTGGGTAACAGAGAGAAACTCCGTCTCAAAAAAAAAAAAAAGAAGAAGTCCCAGTGTCATGAAATGGTGCCTGGACTCTGGATCTCTGGATGGGGAGACCTGGTCCCAACCTGCCTCTTGTCCGGCCACGGGACCTCTCCGGGCTTCGGTACACTGCAAGATGCCACCAAGATTCACACTTCTGGGTCTGGAATTGGAATTAGAACCACAGGGTCATTTTTAACTCTTATGCCAGCTCCAACTGACTGATAGTAGCTGTCTGGAGAGCTGTGTTGAGGAGGATTCTCTTATTGATTGATTGATTGCTTTGGAGACAGGGTCTCACTCTGTCGTCTCCGGGCTGGAGTGCAATGGTGCAATCATAGCTCACTGTAACCTTGAACTCAGGGCCTCAAGTGATCCTCCCGCCTTGACCTCCTAAAGTGCTGGGATGACAGGCATGCACCCCTGCACCTGGTCCTGAGGATTCTGAGGTAGGGCGTCTGATGTTCAATTATGTGTACAATGTCTCTAAGGGCCCTCCCTGCCCTGACGAATACACCCCTCCGATTCCAATCAGCAGCTCTGAGCTAAGGCAGGGCCTCTGGCCAGGCCACAGGGCTAGGCCTCACCACTCTGAGCTTCCGTGTCCCTGATACGTGAAAGAGCCCAGCCTCGGAGAGGAGATAAAGGCCCTTCCCTGGCAGTGGGCCTCTGGCTGCAGGCTGTCGCCCTCTCCCCTCTGCCTGACCCCAGATACACATTCTTTCCAGCTTGTTCCAGCCAGTTCTTTTCCTCCTGAGTTGCTGCTGCCTCTGCGGGCTAATATGGGCCAGGTCAGCAGAAAACAGGCCTCAGCAGAGCACTAGGCTGAGCCACTTCCTGCCTGCCTCAGGGAAGCACTGGGGTCTGTAGAGAAAGAGGGTAAAAAGGATGAGAGGCCGAAGGTCAGTCCCTGCACTGATAAGCAGCCTTGGACGCTGCCCCGTGAAGGAATTTCCTGTTGCTGCCTCCTTCTTCCTCCTGACTGAGGCTTATGTACTCCTCCAGCGCCACAGTGTCTGGTTAGGGACAAGGCGGCCCTTTGTAGGTCAGAGAGCTGGGTTTACGTCAGCTTGCTGTGTGACGTTGGGCTGGCCTGTGCCTCAGTTTTCTCATCTGTAAAGCGGGATAAATTAACAGCACTGAATTCATTCTGATCAAGTGATGACTAAGGGATTTGCAGGGAATAGTGTCGCCTAAAAACTCCACGTCCATCAGAACCTGTGAGTGTGACCTCATTTGGAAATGGAGTTTTGCAGATGTAATCCAATTAAGATTAGTTCATATTGGATTAAGGTGGGCCCTAAATCCAATGTGACTGGTGTCCTTACAAAAAGAGGGAAATTTGGTCAGATGTGGTGGCTCGTGCCTGTAGTCCCAACACTTTCGGAAGCCGAGGCCAGGAGATGGCTTGAGCCCAGGAGTTCAAGACTAGCCTGAGCAACATAGAGAGATTTAATCTTAATAAAAAATAATAATAAAGTAAAAACATGAAAGCAGAGGGAAATTTGGACACAGACACAAAACACAAATACGCACAAAGAGAATTCCATGTAAAGATAGACTGAGATTGAGATAGGCAGAGATTGGAGCTCGCTGCCACAAACCAAGGAATGCCAGAAGCCACCAGCAGTTGGAAGAGGCCAGGAAGGATTCTTCCCAGAGCATCTCGGGGGAGCGTGTCCCAGCTGACACCTTGATTTGGGACTTCTGGCCTCTGGAATTGTGAAAGATATAAGTTTCTGTCTTGAGCCACCCAGTAGGAGGTGAACTGCTACGGCAATGCCGGCACACAAAAACAGGGGTGTCCATAAAGCACAGGACTTGGCGCCAGGCACAGTGGGACCTCAACAGAGGGAGCTGCCGCTGCTGCCCCTGGGGTTGCTATTGTTTCCCTCCGTCCTCCATCCCTGCCTCCCCCGGGACATACTGGTCTTCCTGACTCACAGCCCTAACGCCTCCATCCTCTCAGTCACTGGCCAGCACACGCCAGCTGTGGAATCAGACAGCAGGACTAGACATGTGGGGCAGATGGCGGTCTCACAAAGGCTGGCTGAGACCAAGCCCAGAAAAGAGCAGTTTCCCCACAGTGTGAAAGACAAGGTGTGGCAGGACCCATAGCCACTGCTGAATGCTAGACTGTAAGCTCTGTGAGGGCAGGGGCCGGATCCACTTTGCACCCTCAGCAGCTCGCACAGGGCACAAGGCCTCACACTTAGCAGAACAAACTAAGTGCCTCACACTGTTGTAAGTGTTCACATCTATCCCTCCCAGTGACCCCCTGAGGGGCCATTACTACCCCCATTTTACGGCTGAGGAAACTGAGGCACAGAGAGCTCATATAACTTGTCCAAGGCCACACCACCACCAGGATTCAAATCCAGGTTGCCTGGCTCCCAAGCTCAGGCTTCTATCTATCCACTGTCAATATTTTTTGAAGTAATGAAAAGGCAAACCAGACTGCAGCTGTGAGGAATGTACGTGTTTTCTTAAGGTCAAATTACCACCCCAAGACTAAGACCTGTTCCTAGACCTGGCACCTGAAGACAGGTGTCACGGGGAAGATGCCATGCTCTACCCACAGTGGCTGGTCCCCGGCCCTCCATGGCTCTGGAAATGCTCCCAGCATGAGTTCTAACTGAAGTCAGCTGTCACAGGAGGAACCCCACTCCACGATCTCACAGGAAGCCCGTGTGGACTTGCCGTCCACACCTGGAAGCTGAGGCCCAGTCGGTCTAGAGAGCAGGCCCCAGCCCTCAGCACAGGAAAAACCCCTATGGTCAGAAATAGATTCAAGCGTCTGGGTGCTGTGATTCAAACCTGTATTCCCAGCTATTTGGGAGGCTGAGTCAGGAGGATCCCTTGAGCCCAGGAGTTTGAGACCAGCCCAGACAAAATAGCAAAACCCCTGTCTCTACAATAAGTGAATTTAGCTGGGTGTGGCACAAGACCGTAGTCCTGGCTACTTGGGAGGCTGAGGCAGGAGGATCACTTAAGCCCAGGAGTTCAAGGCTGTAATCAGCTGTGATTTCACCACCTTACTCCAGCCTGGGCGACATGGTGAGACCCTGTCTTTAAAAAAGTAAATAAGGCCGGGTGCAGTGGTTCACACCTATAATCCCAGCTCTTTGAGAGGCTGAGGCGGGCAGATTGTGATGTCCAAAGATCGAGACCATCCTGGCTAATATGGTGAAACCCTGTCTCTACTAAAAATACAAAAAATTAGTCAGGCATGGTGGCACGAGCCTGTAGTCCCAGCTACTCGGGAGGCTGAGGCAGGAGAATCACTTGAACCCAGGAGGCAGAGGTTGCAGTGAGCCGAGATGGCGCCATAGCACTCCAGCCTCAGCGACAGAGCAAGACCCCATCTCAAAAATAAATAAATAAAAATAAATAAATAATAAGGCTGGGCGCGGTGGTTCATGCATGTAATCCCAGCATTTTGGGAGGCCAAGGCGGGTGGATCACTTGAGGCCAGAGGCTCAAGACCAGCCTGGCCAACATGGTGAAAGCCCATCTCTACTAAAAATGCAAAAATTAGCCAGGCATGGTGGTGGGCACCTGTAATCCCAGCTACTTGGGAGGCTGAGGCAAGAGAATTGCTTGAACCTGGGAGGTGGAGGTTGCAGTGAGAGATCATGCCATTGCACTCCAGCCTGGACGACAGAGTGAAACTCTGTCTCAAAAAATATAATAATAAAAATTAAAAAGTAAATAAATAAATAAATGAGGATTTTTTTTTACAAAAAGAGATCGATTCAATGGGTAATTGGGACCCAATTATTGGTAAACAAGCCTATATTTCTTGCCTCCCACACCCTCATCCAAGGTGACTCCAGGGAGCTGGTCATGTCAGCTTCAGGAACTGGGGTGGGAGCCTCATCACTCTAGGGTGTATCATTACCCCCACTCAGCCTCTCTCCTCACTCTCTCCATTTTCATCTTACAGCTTCAGTTCTTGCTGCCAACTCTTCCACTCTTTGCCTTGAATTCACATTCCCCCAAAGAGGATCTACTTGTCCAGTTAATTTCCCACCTGGTTGCCTCAAAGCCTGGTGAGTCAGCCTATAGATGGGGTTCCCACCCACGTCCAATCAGCTGTGGCTGGAGGTGGGGGCGTGGGCTCTGTGGCACCAGCCTGGCAGCCTCTGAGAAGGGGGCTGTGGGAGTGGCAGGCACGCTGAGGATGGCTTGGCCTGTGTGTAGCCTGAGGGTCATGCCTTCAACTGTCTCCTTCGTGCTTCAGCTCCCTTTATAAAAACTGTAGAGCCCAGTTGTCTCTCATGAGCTCCCCTCAACCCCATGAGGGGCCTCCGACCCACAGGCTAGATCCAGGATGTCAGTTCGAGACACAAGCCCCCACTGCTTGTTTCCCAGCCCACAGCAAGTATCACCAGTCAACAGTAGTACTCCATCCCTTCGCTGAGCACAGATGCAGAATCGCCCTCAACAGTGAACTCCAGAAGCTGCTGCCAAGCTACTCCAGCTGACATGAAAGACCTAGGAGGGGGGAATGATCTCTAGGTTGTTTTGGCCACTGGCATGGCCTGGGTGTGAGTCAACGTTCCCTACCTGAGCAGAACACACAGCCAGGGAGGACCTGTAACTAGTGCTCAGTGTCCTCAGGGAGAAGTTCTAATTACCTATAACCCTCAGGATACGGTGAGGGGACGCCTGAGCCAAGGGCAAGGCTTGGGGTTAAACGCTGACTCATTGGCTTAGGGTTTGAAGTTGGTCACTTGATCTCCTTTTATCTCTGTCTCTTCTGTGAGTCAAACAGGCAGCTTCCCCCACATCACAGAGGGACTCCGCACTCACCTAACTGAGACCTGATCAGTGCTTTGAGAGGGGACCAAAGCATCAGCCCCGGGGAGGCACCCACTGTATCGAATGGGGACCACTATGCTTTAAAAAACAGCAGGGAGCTGGGCATGGTGGCATGTGCCAGTAGTCCCAGCTATTCAGGAGAAGGAGGTGAGAGGCCAACTCAGGAGGATCACCCAGGAGTTCAAGGCTCCAGTAAGCTGTGATCACACCACTGTACTCCAGCCTGGGTGACAGAATAAGACCCCATCTAAGAAAGAAAGAGAGAGTTGGGGGGTGAGAGGCGAAAGGAAGGAAGGAGAAAGAAAGAGAGAGAAAAAGAATGAAGGAAGAAAGAAAGAGAGAAAGAAAAGAAGGAAGGAAAGAGAGAAAGAAAGAAAAAGAGAGAGGCCGGGCGCAGTGGCTCAAGCCTGTAATCCCAGCACTTTGGGAGGCCGAGACGGGCGGATCACGAGGTCAGGAGATCGAGACCATACTGGCTAACACA
>NW_012122932.1:3756268-3759422 GCF_000951035.1 Colobus angolensis palliatus
AGAAAGAAAGAGAGAGAGAAAGAAAGAAAAGAAAGAAGGGACGGAGGGAGGGAGGAAGGAGCCTCGATGTGTGCAAGTGGTCTGTCAATCAACAAGAGCAGGACATAGCGAGCAGAGCTTCCCTTCAATTGTTTGACTTATTTTGACATACAGACTACATAGGAGTAAAAAAATTCACCCACCTCTGGAAGGGGGCACATAACAGAAATGAGGACAGAGATGAGGGAAGGGGACTAGAGCTAAGAGGCACTCTGAGAAGGAGCACAGGGCTAAGTCAGGCCAAGGGCCCGCAGTTCCCGCTGAATTTTTCCATGAGCAAACACAGGCCTGGTACTGCCAGATTTTTCTATTTTTTTTTTTCTTCTTCTTCTTCTTCTTTTTCTTTTTTTTTTTTTTTTTTGTTTCGAGACAGAATCTTGCTCTGTCACCCTGTCACCCAGGCTGGAGTGCAGTGGTGTGATCACAGCTGGCTGCGGCCTCAACTTCCCAGGGCTCAAGTCATCCTCCCACTTCAGCCTCCTGGGTAGCTGTGACCACAGGCACATGCCATCACGTCTGGCTAATTTTTGTGTATTTT
Organism: Colobus angolensis palliatus; assembly: GCF_000951035.1. Lineage (NCBI taxonomy): Eukaryota > Metazoa > Chordata > Mammalia > Primates > Cercopithecidae > Colobus > Colobus angolensis. The sequence goes on from NW_012122932.1 coordinate 3,756,846, forward strand.
TAGCAGAAATGGGCTCTTGCTATGCTGTCCAGGCTGGTCTGGGACTTCTGGGTTCAAGCAATCAACCTGCCTCAGCCTCCCCAAGTGCTGGGATTACAGGGGTGAGCCTCCACGCCCAGCCTAGCATTTTCAATAAATCAGAATGTAAGCCAAGCAGCCACGAGAGGCTGACAAGCATGTCTGTGGACTGAGAAACCTGCGTTAGAGACTGACCAGTGCAGGGCTTGGCGAGCTAGGGTCCGACACCAGACACACGTCCCCCAGGCCTTCAGTAAAGCCCACAGCTGAGCACATCAGAGGGTCTCAGGAGGGCCTGGTGGCAGGTGGAAGACACTGGCCGGATAAAGCACACGGCATCAGGCAGTGGAGTGGAAGAGGTGCCAACTGCCAGGGACCCACGACCTGGGAGGCCTCACAGGGCTGGGGCAATGCATTCTGTTTTTTTGTTTTTTTTTTTTCTGAGACGAAGTCTCACTCTGTTGCCCAGGCTGGAGTGCAGTGGTGTGATCTCAGCTCACTGCAAGCTCTGCCTCCCAGATTCAAGCAATTCTCCTGCCTCAGCCTGCTAAGTAGCTAGGATTACAGGCATGTGCCACCACGCCTGGCTAATTTTTGTATTTGTAGTAGAGATGGGGTTTCACCATGTTGGCCAGGCTGGTCTCGAACTCCTCACCTTGTGATCCACCTGCCTCGGCCTCCCAAAGTGCTGGGATTACAAATGTGAGCCACTGCACCCAGCTAATGCATTCCTAAAACTACAAAAGCATAAATTCCATCTTTGTCACTTGCCAATAGTAGCTACCTCTTAGAGGTGTAAGGATTAAATTGATAAAAGTGTATAGTGGTTGTTCGGCGTGGTGGCAGGCACCTGTAGTCCCAGCTATTTAGGAGGTGGAGGCAAAAGGATCACTTGAACCCAGGAGTTCAAATCCAGCCTGAGAAACATAACCAGACCCTCATCTCAGAAAACAACCAAAGTATATGGAGGCTTCCCCCCACCAAACCCAGAAACCATTCAATAAATACCTCTTGTAATTTGAGGTGGGAAAGAGAATTCAGAATTTTACCACAGGACAGAAATAATATCTTAGTTTATACGTCAGGGACTGAGGCCTAGAGAGGCAAAGGGTCCCGGTTTGAGTCCTGGATGAGCGAGGAGCAGGGCCCAGGTCTTCTGTCAAGTCCAGCCTCTCCCACCACACCCCATCTAAGGAACAAGCCAAAACACAGGAACAATGACTCCTGGAAACCCCCATCTTTCTGGTACCCGGAAGGGCTTTGCCCCACATCCAGTGGGCAGCTCAGGAGATCTTCAGAGCCCTGGGCATTCTCATAGCCCTGGTACTGGGTTACACCTTTGAGAAGAGACAGAGGCCCTGCCCTCCCACACATAAGGTATCACCTCCCAAGGTGGTCACTGGGGGCAGGGACGAAGCTGAGAGGAGGGCAGGGCTCCCAGGCTGCCTCTGCCCTCTGCGTGCTGCCTCTGTTTCTCAGGAGCCTGCTTGGCCTCATCAGCATCTGCCCACAGCCTCCTCGCACCTCTTCTGATTTACAGAGCAGTTTCATTCACATCCATGATCTCTCTGCTTCCTGTGGCTGTTTCTCAGAGCTACAAATTGAGGCCGGGACTTAGAGAGCTGCTGGGCAGATTCCAGACACAAGCCCAAAGCCACCAGGCCACAGGAAGACACTCTGCCTATTAGAAACGTGACTGTTGGCCGGGGACAGTGGGACGCCTAAAACCCCAGCAGTTTGGGAGGCCGAGGCAGGTGGATCACTTGAGGTCAGGAGATCAATACCAGACTGGCCGACATGGTGAAACCCTGTCTCTACTAAAAATACAAAGATTAGCCAGGCACGGTGGCATGCGCCTATAATCCCAGCTACTCAGGAGGGTGAGGCAGGAGAACCACTTGAACCCAAGAGGTGGAAGTTGTAGTGACCCAAGATAGCGCCATTGCACTCCAGCCTGGGCGACAGAGCAAGACTTCATCTCAGAAAAAAAAAAGATCTGAGTGGGAAGGCAAAGTTGCAAAACTAGAAGAGTAAAATGGAGATTATCTTTGTGACTCTGGGGCAGAAAATAAGTCCTTAAACAACTCAAGATAGACCATCAACTGGACCACCCTTTTCCGGCTGCCTTCTGAGAGTTGATGGATGTTAGCTGCCTTATTGCTCCCTGAGGTTGCTTCCAGCAAGGTGCCCAGGACAGGGAGGAATCACGGGAATAAAGGAAAAGTAAAACTCTTTGAAGGATCACTTTCTCTTGGTGTCCTGCAATTCCTATGAGATTGCAAGAGAAAAAAAAAAAAAAATCAAAGCACAACCTTGCCACAGAGATGAGGCAAGCCTGACGGTCCTGGTTTCCAGTGGGCCTCAGAATAGAAGCCACTGCCCAAGAGTCCTCTCATACGAAGTGTTCTGCTGCTGTTAACACGAAAAGGAAAAGAAAAGACCAAATGAAGAAAGATGGCCACTGGGCCGGGCGCGGTGGCTCACGCCTATTATTCCAGCGCTTTGAGTGGCCGAGCAGGGGGGTGGATCACCTGAGGTCAGGAGTTCGAGACCAGCCTG
>NW_012122932.1:3765536-3766636 GCF_000951035.1 Colobus angolensis palliatus
TTCTTTCTTTCTTTCTTTCTTTCTTTCTTTCTTTCTTTCTTTCTTTCTTTCTTTCCTTCCTTCTTTCTTTCTTTCTTTCTTTCTGACAGAGTTTCACTCTTGTTGCCCAGGCTAGAGTGCAATGGCGCAATCTTGGCTCACTGCAACCTCTGCCTCCTGGGTCTAAGCGATTATTTTGCCTCAGCCTCCTGAGTAGCTGGGATTACAAGCATGAGCTAATTTTTTGTATTTTTGATAGAGACAAGGTTTCACCATGTTGCCCAGGCTGGTCTCAAACTCCTGAGCTCAAGTGAACCACCTGCCTCGGCCTCCCAAAGTGTTGGGATTACAGGCGTTAGCCTCTGCGCCCAGCCTGCTATTTTCTTTTTAATAAAAGCCATTTGAACTGTGGCGAGATAATATTTCATTGTGGTTTTGATTTGCATTTCCCTAATGTTATTGAGTATTTTCTCATATACCTGCTTGTCATTTGTATGTCTTCTTTTGAGAAATGTCTCTTCAGATGTTTTGCCCATTTTTTCATCAGATTATATGTTTTCATGCTATTAAGTTGTTTGAGCTCCTTATGTATTCTGCTTATCAACCCCTTGTTGGATGTACAGTTTGCAAGTATTTTCTCCTATTCTACAGGTGTCACTTCCCTTTGTTGATTGTTTCCTTTGCTGTGAGAAAATGTTTAGCTTGATATAATCCCATGTGTCTATTTTTACTTTTGTTGTCCATTCATTTGAGGTCTTACTCAAAACATCTTTTCTCAGATCAATCTCCTGAAGCCTTTCCCCAATGCTTTCTTCTAGTAGCTTCATAGTTTCAGATCTTACATTTAAGTCTTTAAACCATTTCGATGTGATTTTTTGTGTATGGTGAGTGAGAGGGGTCTAGTTTCAGTCTTCTGCGTGTGGTTATCTAGTTTTCCCAGCATCATTTGTTGAATAGGCTGCCCCTTCCCCAATGTACGTTCTTGGCACCTTTGTGGAAAATGAATTGGCTGTAAATGTGTGAATTTATTTCTGGATTCTATTCCACTGCTCTATGTGTCTGGTTTTTTGTTGTTGTTTTGGGGTTTTTTCTTTCCCTTTTTTTTTTTTTTTTTTTTTTTT
>NW_012122932.1:3767776-3769639 GCF_000951035.1 Colobus angolensis palliatus
TTAGTAGAGATGGGGTTTCACCATGTTAGCCAGGATGGTCTCAATCTCCTGACCTCATGATCTGCCCGTCTTGGCCTCCCAAAGTGCGGGGATTACAGGAGTGAGCCCCCATACCCGGCCTTTTGTTTTTGAGATGGGGTCTCAACTCCTGTCACCCAGGCTGAAATGCTGTGGTGTGATCTCAGCTCACTGCAACCTCCACCTCCTGGGGTCAAGTGATCCTCCCACCTCAGCCTCCCGGGTAGCTGGGGTCACAGGCGCAGGCCACCACACCTGGCTAACTTTTTATTTTTTATTTTTTATATTTTTGGTAGAGACTGGGTTTTGCCATGGTGCCCAGCCTGGTCTTGAACTCCTGAGTTCAAGTGATCCACCCTCCTCAACCTCCCAAGTAGCTGGGACCATTGGTGTACACCAGCATACCTGGCTAATTATTTTTTGTACAGACAAGTTGTCACTATGTTGCCTAGGCTGATCTCAAACTTCTGGGCTCAAGAGATCCTCCCACTTCAACCTCCCAAAGTGCTGGGATTATAGGTGTGAGCCATGGTGCCAGGCTGCATGTCTGTTTTTATGTCAGTACCACACATTGCACATATGGGAAGACTGAGGCCAAGGGAAGTCAAACCAAATTCAGCAAGCTGGTGAGTAAAGAAAACAGGGTTTGAACTCAGGTGTACCCGAGTCCAGAGCCCTTGCTCTCTGTCCACCCATCTTCGCACCCTCCACCGATGGCTATGCTTTCCTGCCCTGGCTGTGCCCATGCCGTTCTCTGTGCCCCTGGCAGGGTCCCCACCTCCATCCAAGGCCCATTCAGGACTCTGAGGTTGAGAGAGCCCAAGAGGGAAGGAAGGCAACACTTGCAGGCCCTTCCAGCGCAGGCCAGTCTGGTGCCGCCACCATCTTCCAGCCAGACCCTCACCCCTGGGAGTCAGCCCCTGTCCTTCATCCCAGCAGCCTGCTCGGCAGCCTTTGGCCTGTGTCTCTTTATGGCTCCTTTCCCTAACCACTGACTCAGCCCTTCCTTTTTTGGGCCTTCAAGGACTGGAGGGGGGCAGGGAGGAGCCACCAGTCTGAGCTTCAGACTGCAAAACTCCCTATTGCTGCAGTAGGAGTAAAAGCCCACAGCCAGGCCAACCCAGGAGGATCACTTGAGCCCAGGAGTTTAGGAGCAGCCTGGGCAACACGGCGAGACCCCGTCTGTATAAAAAGAAAAATAAATGTCCACAGCCAAGCAGGAGCTGGTGGAACAAACAGCCTCTCCTGAACTTCCTGTCCCCTTCAGTATCTCCATCATCGGACTCTCTCTACAGCCAGGACAGAGTCAAGCTTCAGCTTCCCTGCCTATAAACTGTGGGTAATAATAACACCCGCCTGTAGTAGCTCGCTAGGGCTATCATAGATAGCAAAGTAACACAAATTGGGTGACTTAAACTACAGAAACATATTGCCTCTCATTTTTGGAGGCTGGCAGGCCCAGATCAAGGTATTAGTAGGGCTGAGTCTTTCTAAGGCTGTGAGGGAAGTCTCTGTTCGAGACCTCTCCTAGTTTCTGGTGCTTTTCTCACAGTCTTTGACATTCATTGACTTATACGTGTATTACCCAGACTCTGCTTTCATGTTCACATGATTCTCACCTGTCTGTGTGCCTCTGTGTCCAAATTTCTCTTTTTGCAAGGACAACAGTCATACTGGATCAGGGCCCTAATGACCTCAATTTAATTTGATTACCTGCAAAGACCCTATTTCCAAAATAAGGTTACAATCACATGTACTGGGGGTTAGGACCTCTGCATCTCTTCTTTTTTTTTTGAGACAGAGTCTCGCTCTGTCGCCCAGGCTGGAGTGCAGTGACACAATCTC
>NW_012122932.1:3775364-3780573 GCF_000951035.1 Colobus angolensis palliatus
CTGAGGCAGGAGAATCGCTTGAACCCAGCAGGCAGAGGTGGCAGTGAGCCAAGATCATGCCACTGCACTCCAGCCTGGGCGACAGAGCAAGACTCTGTCTCAAAAAAACATAAAAAAGAAAGAAAAGAAAATACATTCTATGGCCATACCACCCTGAACGCGCCCGATCTCATCTGAAAATACAGAGCCCTGAAGTCATCTCCTACCCCCTCACAGGCACATTCATAGCTCCCAATGGCCTATAGAATCGAAGCCTGTCTCTGTGCCTGGCATTCATGATGTCCACAGTCTAGGAATTCTACTTCCCTTCTGGCTCCCTTTTCACACCCCACGCTCCAGCCCTTTGGACTCTGTAACCTCCTCAGTCCTCATAAGGACATCACTTCTCAGCCTCAGGCCTTTGACGTGCTTTGCCTGCAAAGCCCTCTTCCTACAACTCCACCAGCTAGATGTTTACATAGTCCTTTATATTTACCCGTATTTTATAAAACATTGCTGAATTCTCATAAAAACCTTGTGGGACAGATGTCCTCCTTTAGAGCTAAGTTGAGAGATTTGTCTAAGGTCACACAGCTGGTGAACAGAGGGGCCAGAATTCACTCCTTAGGCTTCAGTGCTGAGCTCTCCACCCCTCACAGTTCCTCTCCCAGCTCCTGAGTAGATGTGGGGCCTCTTCTCTGGATGGACCACAACTGTCTGAGGGTAGGACCTGAGCCTCCCCGGCCTCCTCAGTGTGGGCCACTGATGTCCAGCACATGCTGTTTCTCCTGCTCCCCTGGATTTTGGCCATCACCCCTCTCAGGCTCTTCTGGCAGCCACCCTGGGACAGGTCTGGCTTTCCCAGGTGGCTCCAGCATTCCCTCCACGAGGCAGGTAGGGCGAGCTGCTGTGCAGATATGCAGCTACCATGACTCATCCACAGCCTGGGCATGGCCCGCCTGTCCCCTGAGCAGAGCTGTAGAAACCAGCTAGGTGGGCCCAAACTGACAAATCAGCCCATCCACCCACTTTTTCTAGGAGCCCAGGCTCCAGCAATGTGGCCCTTGCTTTTTCCACTTGGACAATGAACTCAAGGAGATAATGCTTTAACCCTCTAGGTCTGCCCACCAGTCAGAGGTGTGTCTTCCTACATCAAAACCCACCTAATCCAACCATGTTCCCTGAGATCGTGAGAAAGAGTTCTTTGTGAACTCGGCCTCAAATTCTGGGAATAACTTCCACTTAGATATAAATACTGGCTGTTCACATTCATCAACAGCTATGTGCTTGGCCCTATTCATTTTTTTTTTTTTTTTTGAGACAGAGTCTCGCTCTGTCGCCCAGGCTGGAGTGCAGTGACACAATCTCGGCTCACTGCAACCTCCGCTCCTAGGTTCAAGCAATTCTCTGCCTCAGCCCCCTGAGTAGCTGGGATTACAGGTGCCCACCACCACGCCCGCTAATTTTTTGTGTTTTTAGTAGAGTCAGGGTTTCACCATCTTGGCCAGGCTGGTCTTAAACTCCTGACCTCGTGATCCACCTGCCTCGGCCTCCCAAAGTGCTGGGGTTACAGACGTGAGCCATCACCCCCAGCCAACTTCTACATCTTTTAGGCAGGGAGATGTTCAAGCCATAACACCGCCTCACAGAATTGTCAAATGGATGAAATGAGCTAATGCATGCTGTGGCAGACACAGAGTCATCACTCACTGAATGTTCTTTATTATCATTTTGTTATTATTTCTCTGCACAGTGGCTGCCAGTGTGCTGCACTGGGTCCTATGGGGTGGTCATCCCAGGGTAGTGCAAGAGCCCCACAAATCCCTGAAATGTGACCAGCAGTGGCTCCAGAATTTCACAGTAAGGAGGAACTTGGGGGCGTGGGAGGGAGATCAGGTTGGAAGGGGCTCAGCACGCTCACTGATGGATCTAAGCTCTCATGTCACATGACAAAGACAGCAGTGCTTCCTGGAGATGCTCCGAGTCCCACTCAATGCGTGACTGCGAAACTGCGCAGCTGTCCACCTGTGTCAGATCTTATCGCTGCTGTTGTAAATCCTTAGTGAAGCTTGTAGGGGAAGTGACTGTCATTGCTGGTGGTGAGTCGGGTGACTGATGTGCTCCCAAGGTTCTCCTTGATACAGGCACTTCATGCACCACGTCACCATGCTAGGCTGGTAGTCCCAGGAGGCTGAGTCACGGGGTGATGTTGGGATGCTCCCCTCGGCGGGGCTGTGTCTTCTGAGTGGTCGCGTTGGTGGGGACGGCAGCTCTCTAGCTGGGAGGCAACAGACCTCCATGCGTGAGCGTGAGGTGGCGCAGGCTTCTCATCTGGGAGACCAGATTGAATCTCAAAGTGCTGCCTGCCTTCTGCACTTAAACTGCTTCCTCACTCAGCACTTTGTGAAGCTGAAGTTCAAAGTCCTGAATGAAAGCCTTGATAATGAATCTGACCCGACAATGATACAAAGCTTCAATTATGGAGCTTGTAAAACAATCCTGATATATGTGTGCTTCCTTGCATTTCTTCTGGGTTTCAGTTGTTCCCTGTGCCCTTTTATAAAAGTGTTTTGAGGCCGGGCACGGTGGCTCACGCCTGTAATCCCAACACTTTGGGAGGCTGAGATGGGCAGATCACCTGAGGTCAGGGGTTCGAGACCAGCCTGATCAACATGGAGAAACCCTGTGTGTACTAAAAATGCAAAATTAGCCAGGTGTGGTGATGCATGACTGTAATCCCAGCTACTCGGGGGGCTGAGACAGGAGAATTGCATGAACCCGGGAGGCGGAGGTTACTGTGAGCAGAGATTGCACCATTGCACTCCAGCCTGGGCAACAAGAGTGAAATTCTGTCTCCAAAAAATAAATAAATAAAAATAAAAAACAAATGAGTTTTGAAAGTTGCAAAAATGGAGGCTTGAGCAGGGAGCCTGGTAGAGGCATGGGGGGAGGTGGCCAAGAAATAGCTGTGGATCAGCCTGTTGGGCAAAGATCGTGGAACTTCAGTTTTGGAGGAGTGTCTGGTGGTCTAAGCCATAATAATAATTAACTTCTCAAAGCATCGTCTATGCCTGAGTACCAGACTTATGGCTCTTTTTTTTTTTTTTAAGACAGGGTCTTGCTCTGTCACCCAGGCTGGAAGGCAGTGGTGTGATCATAGCTCACTACAGTGTCAAATTATTCCTGGGCTCAAGCTATCCTCACTTCAGCCTCCTGAGCAGCTGGGACTATAGGTGTGTACTAACCTGTCTTGCTAATTTTTGTATTTTTAGACATAGGATCTCACTATGTTGCCCAGGCTGGACATGGCTCATTTTATTAAATCTTTGCATCAATGCCATGTGGTCAGTAGTATAATTACGTCTGCATTTTATAGATGAAGAAAAGAAATGAAGGCTTAGTGACTTGCTGAAGGTCACCAAGCAAAGAAGTGGCAGGTGAACAATTTGAACACAGGCCTGATTCTAGGGCCAAAGCACTTGTCCCTGATGCCGGTCTGCTGTGGGCTGTTATGAGGAGCCTAAGGCTGAAGCACAGCAACCAAGTGTCTCTCTAGCTTGTGTGTCTATGTAAATAAAGCAAGAGACTTAAGAGCAAGTAGAGAAGCAGGGTTCACCATGTCCTCTGTTAGGCCGGATGAAAGAACTGGTCCAGATCATACAACTATACACTCAAGATGTGAAGAGGAAGCCAAGGCAGGTAGGTCACTTGAGCTCAGGAGTTCAAGACCAGCCTAGCCAACATGGTGAAACCCCATCTCTAACAAAAATACAAAAAAATTAGCTGGGTGTGGTGGTGCACACCTGTAATTCCAGCTACTTGGGAGACTGAGACAGGAGAATCGCTTGAACCCAGTAGGCGGAGGTTGCAGAGAGCTGAGATCGCGCCACTGCACTCTCGCCTGGGGGACAGAGCGAGATTCTGTCTCAAAAAAAAAAAAAAAAAAAAAAGTTAAGAGGAATACTATACAGCAATAAAAAAGAGCAAACTATTGTGATACACAACAGTGTGGGTAAACCTCACAGACACAATGTTAGGCAAAAGAAAACCAGACTCGACACTGGGAGGTTTACATGCCTGTAATCCCAGCACTTTGGGATGCTAAGGCAGGAGAATGGCTTGAGCTGAGGAGTTTGAGACCAGACTGGGCAAGATGGTAAAACCCTGTCTCTACAAAAAGTAAAAAAAATTAGTCAGGTGTGGGCCAGATGTGGTGGTATGGCCAGGCGAAGTGGCTCACACCTGTAATCCCAGCGCTTTGGGAGGCCAAGGCAGGAGAATGGCTTGGGCTGAGAAGTTTGAGACCAGACTGGGCAAGATGGTAAAACCCTGTCTCTACAAAAAGTATAAAAAATTAGCCAGGTGCGGGCCGGGTTGTGGCATGGCTGAGCGCGGTAGCTCACGCCTCTCCCAGCACTTTGGGAGGCCGAGGGGCGCAGATCACCTGAGGTCAGGAGTTCGAGACCAGCCTGGCCAACATGGCGAAACCCTAAACTAAACCCTCAATTAAACCCTCTACTAAAAATACAAAAATTAGCCAAACGTGGTAGCAGGTGCCTGTAATCCCAGCTACTCAGAAGTCTGAAGCAGGAGAATTGCTTGAACCCGGGAGGCGGTTGTTGCAGTGAGCCAAGATCGGGCCATTGTACTCCAATCTAAGCAACAGAGTGAGACTCTTGTCTCAAAAACAAAAAAAACAAACCAAAAAAAACAAAACTTAGCCAGGTGTAGTGGTGTGTGTCTGTAGTTCCAACTACTTGGGGGGCTGAGGCAGGAGAATTGCTTGAGGCCAGGAGGTTTAGGCTACGGTGAGCCATGTTTGTGCTACTGCACTCCAGGCTGGATGACAAAGTGGAAACCGGCCTCAAAAAAAAAAAAAAAAAAAGCTGGACACAAAAGAGCACACGCTGTTTGGGTCTGTTCAGGTGAAGTTCTAAAACAGGCAAAGCCAATCCTACCATGATAAAGCCAAGATGACAGTTGCCTTCTGGGGAGCCTCCTTGGGTGATAGAAATGGCTCACATCTTGAACTGGGTGGTGGGTAGCCAAGTGGACAAACATGTAAGAATTCATCAAGGTGTTTACTTCAGATGTGTGCCCTTTATCATATATAACTTATACCTTACATTAAAAAGGTATGGGCCGGGCGTGGTGGCTCAAGCCTGTAATCCCAGCACTTTGGGAGGCCGAGACGGGCGGATCACGAGGTCAGGAGATCGAGACCATCCTG
>NW_012122932.1:3785588-3796068 GCF_000951035.1 Colobus angolensis palliatus
GAGCCAAGATCCCGCCACTGCACTCCAGCCTGGGCAAGAGAGCAAGACTATATCTCAAAAACAAAACAAAAAAAAAGAAAGAATTAGGCTGAGGTCTGTTTAAAAAATAAAAATTTAGCTGGGTGTGGTGGCACATAGTCCTAGCTACTTGAGAGGCTGGGGTGGGAGGATCAAGTGAGCCCAAGAGGTTGAGGCTTCAGTGAGCCACGATGGCACCATTGCACTCCAGCCTGGGTGACAGGATGAGAACCTGCCTCAAAATAATAATAATAAGGCCAAGCGCGGTGGCTCACGCCTGTAATCCTAGCACTTTGGGAGATTGAGGCGGGCAGATCACCTGAGGTCACGAGTTTGAGACCACCCTGGCCAATATGGTGAAATCCCATCTCTACTAAAAACAAGAAAATTAGCCAGGTGTGGTGGCAGGTGCCTGTAATCCCAGCTACTCAGGAGGCTGAGGCAGGAGAATCGCTTGAACCTGAGAGGTGGAGGTTGCAGTGAGCTGAGATCGCACCATTGTACTCCAGCCTGGGGGAAAAGAGCAAGACTTTGTCTCAAAAATAATAATAATAAATATTAAAAATTAAAGTATGTTTGGGGAAAGGAGTGGAGGTGGTGCTCATCCCTGGTAGTTTTTGTTTGTTTGTTTTATTTTGTTTTTGGTTTTTTTTTTGATACAGAGTCTTGCTCTGTCACACAGGCTGGAGTGCAGTGGCATGATCTCGGCTCGTTGCAACTTCTGCCTCCTGGGTTCAAGTGATTCTCCTGCCTCAGCCTTCCGAGTACCTGGGATTACATGCATGTGCCACCACACCCGGCTAATTTTGTGTTTTTAGTAGAGACAGGGTTTCACCATGTTGGTCAGGCTGGTCTTGAACTCCCGGCCTCAAACAATCCACTTGCTTTGGCCTCCCAAAGTGCTGGGATTACAGGCATGAGCCACTGTGCCCGGACATCCTTGGTAGTTTTAACATCCAAGATCCTGACCCGTGGTTTGGCCCATTCTCTCCTACAAGAGTCCATCTGTTGCACTTTTCAGGATTTCCATAGCTGGGAGGGAACTCCTCTTGCTCCGGAGGGCAAAATAGCTTTCATCACTCTCTTATTTATGCATTCACTCATCTATTCTTTCAATATTCAAAGACGTTTGTAGAGAGCCTGCTGTGTGCCAGGCATTGTGTAGAGCAAACAGACCAACAAAACATCTGTTCTCGTGTTGCTGTCATCCTAGTGGGGGCTGAGATTATTGCTACTCTAAAATAAGCAGTAAAGTATACAATATGTGAGTTGGAGAAAAATAAAACACGGAAAGGAATGAGGCGTGAAGGATAGGTTGCATCTTCACATTTGAGGTGGCCTAGGAAGGACTCACGGAGAAGGTGGCATTTCAGAAAAGCTGGAAAGGAGAGTCTAGGCTGACTGCAAGTGCAAATGCTCTGGGGCCAGCCTCAGTCTCCGTGAGGGAGGCAGGCAGAAGGTCAGGGTGACTGGAGAGGGTGGTGTAGGGAGAGCCACAGGAATGGGGTGTGGCGAGTGATGGAGGACTAGAGGGTACAGGGCCTTGTTCCAATCGGGGCCTTACTCAACTGAGATGGGGTTTTCACAGTCAGCTACCATGATCTGGGAAATGTTGCAAACGATCACCTGCCACCGCTGCGCACTAGGCAGAGACCACGAGAGGGCTGTGATGGAAGGGAGAGGAGAGTTTCCAGGCTCACTGGCTCTACTGTGGCTGGCTCTCCACCTTTGCTTTTCCGATCCAGTGAGTAGCATGAACCTCAACCCGCTAGGGCACTGGAGAGAAAAGGAGGGAAGGCCTATGTCCTGCACTGTGGAGGCACCGGCAGAGGCTGGAAACAAACAGCAGCCCAAGCCTCTCTTACACAGAGTAAGAAATCTTTGCTGAGTGCAGCATGTGGAATGGACCCTGTGTCCCTGTATTTCTTCTGGAGGTTTTCCAAGGAAGCAAAAGTTGCCCAGCAAGGTTCACAAGAAGCTCCTGACTGTAGGCAGAGTGGGAAAGATGAGGTGGAGACAGTGAAGTCATCTCAGGCAGGGCGGCACCCTCCTCTCCTGGCTGCTGGAACTGCTGACCTCACCTCCTTCCCGCACCCAGGAATCCAGGAGGGAGCCGATCACTGTGGGGGAAGGGTTACTGGGACTGCGGCAAGTTCGGGGAACCATGCTCTGGCAGGACAAAGCAGTCTTTACCCGCAGCATGGCACTTTCTCGGGGGTGCTGGCCCGGGTCATGTCCATTCACAGGGGGAAGGCTGGAGGGGAGGGAGTCCCTGTGTCTGTGGCCTCGCTCTCTCAGCACCTGCTGTGTGGCTCCTGCACATCAAAATCCTGCTCAGGGCTGTTCTCCCTCCTGTAAAGCAGGGAGCTGAGCTAGAGGCTTCTTTTTTATTTTTATTTATTCATTTATTTTTGAGACAGAGTCTCACTCACTTTGTCACCCAGGCTGGAGTGTGCATTGGCGCAATCTTGGCTCAATGCAACCTCTGCCTCCCAGGTTCAAGCAATTCTCCTGCCTCAGCCTCCCGAGTAGCTGGGGTTACAGGTGTGCCCCACCACACTGCTTGGCTAATGTTTTGTATATTTAGTAGAGATGGGTTTTCACCATGTTGGCCAGGCTGGTCTCAAATTCCTGACCTCAAGTGATCCACCCACCTCAGCCTCCCAAAGTGCTGAATTACAGACAGGCATGAGCCACCCACGCCAGGTCCTTGCCTTTTCTTTCATTCTATAACTGTATCCAGAGAGCCCACTGTGTGCCTGGTCTCCACCCTGGGGGCCTTGGCCTCAAGGAGCTCAGTCCAGGGGGCTCCTAGGGCCAAGCCTATGGGTACTCTACTGGCTTCTTATCTCTAAAAGGGGTGAAGCGCAAGTCTGTTACCCGCTTATGGGTGCATCCCAAGTGAGCTAACGTTTCTTCCCTTGTCCTCATTGTCGATGTCACCTCCCCATGGAAACATGCCAGGCCTTACATTTGAAAATACAGTCAAGTTGGGCACGGTGGCTCACATCTGTAATCCCAACACTTTGGGAGGCTGAGGCGGGTGGATCGCCTGAGGTCAGGAGTTCGAGACCAGCCTGTCTAATATGGTGAAACCCCGTCTCTACTAAAAATACAAAAAAATTAGCTGGGTGTGGTGGTGGGCATCTGTAATCGCAGCTACTAGGGAGGCTGAGGCAGGAGAATTGCTTGAACCCAGGAGGCGGAGATTGCAATGAGCTGAGATCGTGCCATTGCACTCCAGCCTGGGCAACAAGAGAGAAATGCTGTCTCAAAAAAAAAAAAAAGAAAAAGAAAATACAGTCTACAGGCCGGGTGCTGTGGCTCATGCCTGTAATCCCAGCACTTTGGGAGGCAGAGGCGGGTGGATCACAAGGTCAGGAGTTCGAAAACAGCCTGGCCAATGTGGTAAAACCCTGTCTCTACTAAAAATACAAAAATTAGCCGGGCGTGGTGGTGGGCGCCTGTAGTCCCAACTACTCAGGAGTCTGAGGCAGGAGAATCGCTTGAACCCAGCAGGCAGAGGTGGCAGTGAGCCAAGATCATGCCACTGCACTCCAGCCTGGGCGACAGAGCAAGACTCTGTCTCAAAAAAACATAAAAAAGAAAGAAAAGAAAATACATTCTATGGCCATACCACCCTGAACGCGCCCGATCTCATCTGAAAATACAGAGCCCTGAAGTCATCTCCTACCCCCTCACAGGCACATTCATAGCTCCCAATGGCCTATAGAATCGAAGCCTGTCTCTGTGCCTGGCATTCATGATGTCCACAGTCTAGGAATTCTACTTCCCTTCTGGCTCCCTTTTCACACCCCACGCTCCAGCCCTTTGGACTCTGTAACCTCCTCAGTCCTCATAAGGACATCACTTCTCAGCCTCAGGCCTTTGACGTGCTTTGCCTGCAAAGCCCTCTTCCTACAACTCCACCAGCTAGATGTTTACATAGTCCTTTATATTTACCCGTATTTTATAAAACATTGCTGAATTCTCATAAAAACCTTGTGGGACAGATGTCCTCCTTTAGAGCTAAGTTGAGAGATTTGTCTAAGGTCACACAGCTGGTGAACAGAGGGGCCAGAATTCACTCCTTAGGCTTCAGTGCTGAGCTCTCCACCCCTCACAGTTCCTCTCCCAGCTCCTGAGTAGATGAGGGGCCTCTTCTCTGGATGGACCACAACTGTCTGAGGGTAGGACCTGAGCCTCCCCGGCCTCCTCAGTGTGGGCCACTGATGTCCAGCACATGCTGTTTCTCCTGCTCCCCTGGATTTTGGCCATCACCCCTCTCAGGCTCTTCTGGCAGCCACCCTGGGACAGGTCTGGCTTTCCCAGGTGGCTCCAGCATTCCCTCCACGAGGCAGGTAGGGCGAGCTGCTGTGCAGATATGCAGCTACCATGACTCATCCACAGCCTGGGCATGGCCCGCCTGTCCCCTGAGCAGAGCTGTAGAAACCAGCTAGGTGGGCCCAAACTGACAAATCAGCCCATCCACCCACTTTTTCTAGGAGCCCAGGCTCCAGCAATGTGGCCCTTGCTTTTTCCACTTGGACAATGAACTCAAGGAGATAATGCTTTAACCCTCTAGGTCTGCCCACCAGTCAGAGGTGTGTCTTCCTACATCAAAACCCACCTAATCCAACCATGTTCCCTGAGATCGTGAGAAAGAGTTCTTTGTGAACTCGGCCTCAAATTCTGGGAATAACTTCCACTTAGATATAAATACTGGCTGTTCACATTCATCAACAGCTATGTGCTTGGCCCTATTCATTTTTTTTTTTTTTTTTTTTTGAGACAGAATCTCACTCTGTCACCTGGGCTGGAGTGCAGTGATGTGATCACTCACTACAACCTCTGCCTCCTGGGTTCAAGAGATTCTCCTGCCTTAGCCTCCCAAGTAACTTAAAGGAGCGTGTCACCACACTCAGCTAATTTTTTGTGTGCTTTTAGTAGAGACAGGGTTTCACCATGTTGGCCAGGCTGGTCTCGTACTCCCGGCCTCAAGTGATCCGCCTGCCTCGGTGTCCCAAAGTGCTGGAATTACAGGCAAGAGCCACTGTACCTAGCTGTGCTTGGCACTATTCTAAACTCAACAGGCCAGGCGCGGTGGCTCACACCTGTAATCCCAATACTTTGGGAGGCCAAGGCAGGTGGATCACCTGAGGTCAGGAGTTCGAGACCAGCTTGGGCAACATGGTGAAACCCCATCTCTACTAAAAATGCAAACATTAGCTGGGTGTGGTGACGGACGCCTGTAATCTCAGCTACTAAGGAGGCTGAGGTAGGAGAATCCCTTGAATCCAGGAGGTGGAGATTGCAGTGAGCCTAGATCAGGCCACTGCACTCCAGCCTGGGAAACAGAGTGAGACTCTGTCTCAAAAAAGTGTTACACTCAACAGAGCTTTAGCCTTGATACCTGATGGTGGGAGGATAAGACAGGAGGAAAATTTTTATCCAATTGTCTAGATCAAGACCTGAATCTCAGGGTAGAGAAGAAAGTTAACTTGGGTCATTGTCAGTGTCAGAGTGAAATCTAGTAACTTGGTCTTCTA
This sequence comes from Colobus angolensis palliatus, assembly GCF_000951035.1. Classification (NCBI taxonomy): domain Eukaryota; kingdom Metazoa; phylum Chordata; class Mammalia; order Primates; family Cercopithecidae; genus Colobus; species Colobus angolensis. The sequence continues at coordinate 3,791,156 of NW_012122932.1, forward strand.
CCTCCCCTAGCTTCAGTGTTATTTCCAAGGCATCAAGTTGCCTTCCAGGAGGAAGGAGGATGCCGCTTCTGTTTTAGAGCAAGAGTTAATGGAAAAGAAAGTTAGCAATGTATGCAGCTTTAATGTTGTGACTTCACCTTTAATAGAAATGGGAACAAGCCAAGGAAAAGGTCCCAGTGAAACCTGAGATAATTGATGTGGTCAGAAAGAGGCAAGAATCCATTAGATACAGATACAAAAGCAAAGTTAATGGCCTGAACTAAAATGCTAACAGAGGCGAGTTAGGGGCCAGCACCCCCACACAATTTTCCAGAGTGCTTTAGTGAATTGAGTAGAGGCTGCTAGTTCTCTGTATTGTGTAAGAGCTGACTGTAAATGGCTCAAACAGCTGACACTGAAAGCATTCAGCAAACTTGTCTTTTTGAAGCTGGAGGTAAATGTGGTAGGCCAGCTTTCCCAGGCCACCTCTGTTGATTACGTTGTTTTTTGTTTGTTTTTTTCTTTATTACGTTGTTTTTTAAAGCAGCATTTTAGATCATGGATTGATTTGCTAATTATACAGGGTAAGTCTTTGAAAGAGATACTCAACTCACGGGGAGGGATTATAACAGTGGGAGCTAACTTTCAGCTCAAAGGAGTTTCAGGAATCAGATTCAGAGATTCAAACCTGGAGAAGAAAAGGAATAAGAATGAGAGCTGGAAGAAAACTATTGAGACGCCTTGCTTAGGGTCCTGGGCCTGTGGGCAGCCTGGTTCGAGAAGCTCCTACTCTTGGGCCGGACGCAGTGGTTCATACTTGTAACCCCAACACTTTGGGAGGCCAAGATGGGTGGATCGCTTGAGCCCAGGAGCTTCAGACCAGCCTGGGCAACATGGCAAAACCTCATCTCTACAAAAAATACAAAAATTATTAGGGCATGGTGGCATGCGCCTATAGTTCCAGCTTCTCCAGAGGCTGAGGTGGGAGCATCACTTGAGCCTGGGAGGCCAAGGCTGTAGTGAGCCGTGATTGTGCCATTGCACTCCAGCCTGGGTGACAAAGTGAGACCCTGTCTAAAAAAAAGAAGGTCCTGCTCTCATGGTCCCTCAACCAGTGGGCATATTGTAAAACCGATCTACCTTATTCTAGAAGCTTGTCCTGGCTGGGCACAGTGGCTCATGCCTATAACCCCAGCACTTTGAGAGGCTAAGGTGAGAGGATAGCTTGAGTGCAGGAATTCTAAACCAGCCTGGGCAACATAGTGAGGACCCCACCTCTATGACATTTAAAAATAAAAACTTGGCCTGGCACGGTGGCTCAAGCCTGTAATCCCAGCACTTTGGGAGGCGGAGGTGGGTGGATCACGAGGTCAGATCGAGACCATCCTGGCTAACACAGTAAAACCCCGCCTCTACTAAAAACATAAAAAAATTAGCCAGGCATGGTGGCACATGCCTGTAGTCCCAGCTACTCGGGAGGCTGAGGCAGGAGAATGGCGTGAACCTGGGAGGCAGAGGTTGCAGTGAGCCGAGATCGTGCCGCTGAACTCCAGCCTGGGCGACAGAGCGAGACTCCGTCTCAAAAAAAAAAAAAAAAAAAAAAGATCCTGGCCGACATGGTGAAACCTCATCTCTATTAAAAATACCCAAATTATCTGGGTGTAGTGGCATGCACCTGTCAAATCCCAGCTACTAGGGAGGCTGAGGCAGGATAATTGCTTGAACCCAGGAGGTGGAGGTTGCAGTGAGCTGAGATTGTGCCACTGCACTCCAGCCTGGCGACACAGCAAGACTCCATCTCAATAAAATAAAATAAATAAAATAAAATATAAAAAATAAAATAAAATAAGGCCGGGCACAGTGGCTCATGCCTGTAATCCCACCACTTTGGGAGGCCAAGGCGGGCAGATTGCCTGAGGTCAGGAGTTTGAGACCAGCCTGGCCAACATGGTGAAATCCCATCTCTACTAGAAACACAAAAAAAATTAGCTGGGCTTGGTGATGGGTGCCTGTAATCCCAGCTACTCTGGAGGCTGAGGCAGCGGAATTGCTTGAACTTGGGAGGCAGAGGTTGCAATGAGCCGAGATTGCACCCCTGCATTCCAGCCTGAGTGACAGAGTGAGATTCCATCTCAAAAAAATAAAATAAAATAAAAACTAAAAAATTAGCCAGGTGTGGTGGCTCATACCTATAATCCTAGCTACTTGCGGGGCTGAGGTAGGAGGATCATTTGAGCCCAGGAGGCAGACGTTACAGTGAGCCATGATCATGCCACTGCACTCCAGCCTGAGTGACAGAGTGAAGCTCTGTCTCAAAAAAAAAAAAAAAAAAAAAAAAAAAGAAAGAAGAAGAAGAAGAAGAACCTTGTCTTGATCCATTTTAGTGCTGCTAAAACACAATACCTGACACAATGGGTAATTTATAAAGAACAGAAATTTATTAGCTCATGGTTCTGGTGACTGGCAAGTCCAAGATCAAGGGACTACATTGGGTGAGAGCCTTCCTGTTGCATCATAACATGGTAGAAGGCATCACATGGCAAGGGGCTGTGCACAGGAGAGCAAGAGGGAGCCAAACTCACTTTCTTTTTTTTTTTTTTTGAAGAGACAAGGTCTAGGCTGGGTGCGGTGGCTCTTGCCTGTAATCCCAGCACTTTGGGAGGCCGAGGCAAGTGGATCACGAGGTCAGTTCAAGACCAGCAAGATAATGAAACCCCATTACTACTAAAAATACAAAAATTAGCCGGGCGTGGTGGTGGGCACCTGTAGTCCCAGCTACTTGAGAAACTGAGGCAGAGAATTGCTTGAACCTGGGAGGTGGAGGTTGCAGTAAGCCGAGATCGAGTCACTGCACTCCATCCTGGGCGACACAGCAAGACTCTGTCTCAGAAAAAAAAACCAGACAAGCTCTAGCTCTGTCACCCAGCCCAGGCTGGTGTGGAGTGATAGGATTACAGCTCACTGCAGCCTTGACCTCCCAGGCTCAAGCAATCCTCCTGCCTCCAAATTCACTTTTATAACAAACCCACTTCCATGATAAGGGAATTCATCCATTTGTGAGGGAAGAGTCCTCATGACTTAACTACCCCTTAAAGGTCCTAACTCTCTCTTTTATTTTTTTAAGACAGGGTCTCACTCTGTCACCCAGGTTGGTGTGTAGTGGGACAATCACAGCTCACTATGGCCTCACCCACACCGGCTGAAGCAACCCTCCCATGTCAGCCTAAAGAAAAACTGGGACTACAGGCATGTGCTACCATGCTCAGTTAATTTAGTTTTTTGTTTTTGTTTGTAGAGACAGGGTCTCACTATGTTGTTACCCAGTCTGGTCTTGAACTCCTGGGCTCAAGTGACCCTCCCAACTCAACTTCCCAAAGTTCTGGGATTACAGATGTGAGCCACCATGCCTGTCTAGGTCCCATCTCTCAAAAACAGTTGCATTGGATATTAAGTTTCCAACATATGAGCTTTGGGGCACACATTCAAATCACAGCAAAGCTCCTTCAGGGGAACAGCCTTAGAGAAAAGGCGTTGCCATGATACAATGCTGAAGGAGGAACTGATGGAGTCGTTCGCTGATTTTCAATAAAACAGCTCCAAGTGATTTTTGCCAAGTATCTTGGAAAGAAGCCAAAGAATTGAGTGACACTGTAATAACAAAACTCTTTCCAGTTCCACATAATTTTGTGAAAAGGGCTTCTAAACTCATATGGATTAAAATAAAACAATAAGGATAGTGTTGATAGTGACTCCTGTTCCAATCTAGGAATCAATAATATTTATCAATGTATACATGAACACACCTTTTAAAAATCCATCTCAATAAATAAATGTAACTCTCCATATGCAAACTCTTATCAAATTTGTATTGTACTTATGTGGTTTCAATCAGTTAGGTCTAATAACTCTAATGGCAATTCTAGCCAGAAGAAATAACACTTCAAGGTTTATGGTCACAAGAAATTAAAAATTAAAATTGGAATTCAAGTGCCTACGCCTGTTACAAAGAAATGCTATATGGCAATCATTAAAAGAGAGGATAGCATGGAAATGAATGGCACGTATGACTTAACACTGTGGGAAAAGTGAAATGGAAATAGGAGTTCAAGAAGAAAAAAGAGCAATGTGAAGTTTCTGATGGAAATTTGAACATGTGTTTTCCAAGGATCATAGTAAGTAGAGCTGCCCCAGAAGGGTGTGACTCCAGTTCCTCAATAAGTGTCACCAGCCCAAGATAATCACACTTGAAAGGAGGCCATGGGCCGCACGTGGTGGCTCACACCTGTAATCCCAGCACTTTGAGAGGCTCAGGCAGGAGGATCACTTGAAGTCAGGAGTTCGAAAACAGCCTGGCCAATGTGGTAAAACCCTATCTCTACTAAAAATACAAAAATTTAGCTGGGTATGGTGACGGGCACCTGTAGTCTCTGCTACTCAAGAGGCTGAGGCAGGACAATCACTTGAACCCAGAAGGTGAAGGTTGCAGTGACCTGAGATCCCACCACTGCACTCCAGCCTGGGCGACAGAGCGAGACTCTGTATCAAAAAAAGAAAAGAAAAAAGGAAAAACATAAAAGACAAAAGGAAAAAAAGAAAGGAGGCCATGGCTGTGCGCAGTGGCTCATGCCTGTAATCTCAGCACTTTGGGAGCTTGAGATAGGGAGATTGCCTGAGCCCAGGGGTTCAAGGCTAGCCTGGGCAATATGGTGAAACCCTATCTCTTTAAAAAAAAAACATTAGCCAGGCATGGTGGCATGTGCCTGTGGTCCCAGCTACTCGGGAGACCGAGGCAGGAGGATTGTTTGAGCCTGGGAGGTTAAGACGGCAGTGAGCTGTGACTGCACCACTGCACGCCAGCCTAGGCAACAGAGTGAGATTCTGTCTCTAATAAATAAATAAGGAAGAAAGAAAGAAAGAAAGAGAGAGAGAGAGAG
>NW_012122932.1:3796118-3817721 GCF_000951035.1 Colobus angolensis palliatus
AAGGAAGGAAGGAAGGAAGGAAGGAAGGAAGGAATTAACACTATGGATATCTTTCATTGACCTGTCTTGGGATATAATTAAAAACAGAAATCTCAAATCTGAGTTCTAATGGTGCTCAAAAAAGTACAACCCCCTATAGAAACCCTCCAACCACAAGTTTTGCAACTACTTAAAGCTACGATTTAAAAAACTAGATGTCAGCGCAGTGGCTCATGCCTGTAATCCCAGCACTTTGGGAGGCTGAGGCAGGCAGATCATGAGGTCAGGAGATCAAGACCATCCTGGCTAACACGGTGAAATCCCGTCTCTACTAAAAAATACAAAAACAAAATTAGTCGAGCACGGTGGCAGGCGCCTGTAGTCCCAACTACTTGGGAGGCTGAGGCGGGAGAATGGCATGAACCCAGGAGGTGAAGCTTGCAGTGAGCCGAGATCGCGCCACTGCACTCCAGCCTGGGCGACAGAGTGAGACTCCATCTCAAAAAAAAAAAAAAAAACACTAAATGTCAAAAATTAGCCAGGCATGGTGGCACATGCCTGTAATCCCAGCTACTAGGGAGGCTGAGGCAGGAGAATTGCTTGAACCTGGGAGGCAGAGGTTGTAGTGAGCCAAGATCATGCCACTGCACTCTGGCCTGGCTGACAGAGTGAGACTCCATCTCAAAAACTAAAATTAATTAAAATGAATAATAAAAAACTAGATGTCAACTTAAAAGTGTGCAAAGAGATACACTATTTTCAGATTTCTTTTAGGGACATGTGAACAAAAGTGTTTGAAAAGTCTAAACCAGCAGTGACAGCCAAAAAGATGACCATTCACATTTCATTTTTCTCAAAAGACTCATTTCCAACCTTTTGTCTTGGGAGAACTGAAAACCATTTTCTCTCTGCTTTCTGATCTAAATCCCAATTAACATGAGAAATATGAAGACAATAGGGTTAAGAGTGAAGAAATCCAGAGGGCACAGCAGCTGACACCTGAAATCCCAGCATATTGGGAGGCTGAGGCAGGGGAGGATGGCTGAGCCCAGGTGTTTGAGATCAGCCAGGGCAATATAGGGAGACCTCTGTCTCTACATTAAAAAAAAAATAATAAAAATTTAAAAAACCAGCCAGAGGCCGGGCGCGGTGGCTCAAGCCTGTAATCCCAGCACTTTGGGAGGCCAAGACAGGCAGACCACTAGGTCAGGAGATCAAGACCATCCTGGCTAACACAGTGAAACTCCATCTCTACGAAAAAAAAAATAAATAAATAAAAATTAAAAAATTAAAATAATAAAAAACCAGCCAGGCATGGGGGTGCATGCCTGTAGTCCCAGCTACTTGGGAGGCTGAGGTGGGAGGTTAACTTGAGCCTAGGATGTCAAGGCTGCAGTGAGCTGTGATTGTGCTACTGCACTCCAGCCTGGGCAACAAAGTGAGACCCTGTCTCTTAGGGGAAAAAAAGAGTGAAGAAACCGCTCAATTGTTTTATGGCCTTAATGCAGTCAGTTCTGCCTTTCTGGGCCAGTTTCCTCAACTGCAGAGTGTTGAAGCATATTTTAAAATGTATATTTAAAAGGTGCAGTCTTGTCCAAAAGTTCATGATCTTGAATGTCCCTTCCAGCAATAACATTTTTAGACTCTTTGCTATTTTTCAATACCAGAATCTTGTGTTCTCCATGCTTCTCTCACCCCCAGCTATGTCCCCCTGGAGAGAAATGAACACATCTTTGGGTGAAACACACGCTCAGTTTATGACCCATGTCTATAGATTTACAAGTTCTTTTCTGGTTGGAAGTCACCTCACCGGCCCCACCTCCACACCCCAAGGCTGTCTTAGCTATAGCTGAGCTGCCTTCCCCCATGAGTCTATCACTAAAAAAATAGTCACTAAGCCTCTGCAACTCATGTGCCCTTCCTCAAGCATTAGGAGTAAAGATGAATGAAGTCCGGCCTTGGGGAGCTTTGTCTGGTCAGAAGGAAATGCATGTTTGAGTAATTGCAGAAACACAAATGCAGAATCTGGCGAGGAAAGCACGGCAGTGAAGGCATAGAGGAGGCACGGGCCAGCTTTTCTCGTGGTATGGGAAACTTCCCAGAGACATTTGAATTGGCTTTTGAACAAAGAGGCAGATTGGAGAAAGTGGAAGACATTTCTAGCACAGAGAAACATATGAAGGCAAGATGGCACAATGAATCCCGGGAATTGCGAGTGTATCTGGAGTGTACAGTGTGGGATGGAAATTGGGGCTGGGAATAGAAGCCAAGAGATAAATTTGGATAGCTTGGTAAGCAGGGAACAGATCACGGAATTTGGTCATTATCCTGAAAGCAGTGGGGGTGGGAAGGGGCACATTCAAGAAGAATCATATGGAGAATGAAGCTTAGATAAGAGCTACTTCAAGTGTTCAGGCAGCCGGGCGCAGTGGCTCACGCCTGTAATCCCAGCACTTTGGGAGGCCAAGATGACCAGATCACCTGAGGTCAGGAGTTCAAGACCAGCCTGGGCAACATGGCAAAACCCCATCTCTACTAAAAATATAAAAATTAGCCAGGCATGGTGGTGGACACCTGTAATCCCAGCTACTCGGGAGGCTGAGGCAGGAGAATCGCTTGAATCCGGGAGGCAGAGGTTGCAGTAAGCCGACATGATGCCACTGCCCTCCAGCCTGGGTGATGAGTGAGACTGTTTCAAACAAACAAAAAAAAGAGTTCAGGCAAGCGATAGTAAAGGGCACATTCAAGCAAACAGTGAGATGGACTTGATAGAAGAGTCAAGGGTGGCTCCCAGGTGTCCTGCTTGTCCATGCATAGAAGGAAGGGCAGGTTTAGAGAGGCAAGATAGTAGATTCATTTGTAGACATAGTGAGTCAACTGGGATAATTAGCTAGCCCTTTCAAAGCATGGATTTGGAATTCAAGTTGCACAAGAGCCTGAGGTGAAAGTTTATATGGCAAATAACTAGAGCACACAGTGTAACCAAAGTGACAAGCCACCTTAAGGGTGGGCTTTATTCTACAGCCAGCTGTTAAACACACCCAAATAAGTTCTTGAGTCATCTTCCACGTTCTTTTGCGAAGCAGAAGGGATGGCAAGTCCTTGAGCAACAGACAAGCCTGAGAAAGCACTTCAGTTCTAAAGTCTGCACGAGTAGGGAGCAGTGGCTCACGCCTGAAATCCCAGCATTTTGGGAAGCCGAGGTGGGCGGATCACCTGAGGCCAGGAGTTTGAGACCAGCCCCACCAACATGGCGAAACCCCGTCTCTACTAAAAATACACAAAAAAATTAGCTGGGTGTGGTGGCAGACACCTGTAATCCCAGCTACTTGGGAGGCTGAGGCAGGAGAATCGCTTGAACCAGGGAGGCAGAGACTACAGTGAGCCTAGATAGCACCATTGCACTCCTGCCTGGGCAACAAGAGTGAAACTCTGCCTCTAATAATAATAATAATAATAATAATAATAAAGTCTGCATGAAGGTCAGCAAGAATTAGAGAAGAAAAGAAAGTTGGGCTGGGCGTGGTGGCTCAAGCCTGGAACCCCAGTGCTTTGGGAGGCCAGCAGTTCAAGACCAGCCTGGGTAACATGGCAAGACCATCTTTTAAAAAAAAAAAAAAGAAGAAGAAAAAATCACCCAGGCATGCTGTTGCGTACCTGGGGCAGGATTGGTTGAGGCCAGGGGTTAGAGACTGCAGGGAGCTCTGATGGTGCTACTGCACTCCAGCATGGGTGATAGAGCAAGACCCCATCTCCAAAAAGAATTAAAGTTGTTAGATTTAGGCCTACAACACTGGGTTTTTGAAAACATACTTTTAAAACAAAATAAGAACTGCATTCGGTGGTGTGTGCCTACAGTCACAGCTACTTGGGATGCTGAGGCAGGAGGATCACTTGAGGCCAGGAGTTGCAGGCTTCAGTGTATTGTTATGATCACACCTGTGAACACCCACTGCACTCCAGTCTGGGCAATATAGTGAGACCCTATCTCTTAAAAAAAAAAAAAAAAGGCCGGGAACGGTGGCTCACGCTTGTAATCCCAGCACTCTGGGAGGCTGAGGCAGGTGGATCACCTGAGGTCAGGAGTTCGAGACCAGCCTGACCAACACGGTGAAACCCCATCTCTACTAAAAATACAAAATTAGCTGAGCGTCGTGGTGCATGTCTGTAATCCCAGCTACTCAGGAGGCTGAGGCAGGAGAATCGCTCGAACCCGGGAGGCGGAGGTTGTGAGCCGAGATCATGCCATTGCACTCCAGCCTGGGCAAGAAGAACGAAACTCCATCTCAAAAAAAGAAAAAAAATAAAAAAGCCCTGGACCAAGTATTAATAAAATTCCTTTTACAGTCAAGATGAGGATTACAGTTTTATTTTCAAGAAAGCAAATCTGGGGGTCTTTTGCTGATTCCTTTTGGGGTTACACTGGTTAATAGTGAGGCCACTTTAAAGCTCTGAATCTATAGCCGGGCACGGTGGCTTACGCCTGTAATCCCAGCACTTTGGGAGGCCAAGGCGGGTGGATCATGAGGTCAGGAGATCGAGACCACCCTGGCTAACACAGTGAAACTCCGTCTCTACTAAAAATACAAAAAAAAATTAGCCAGGTATGGTGGCACACGACTGTAATCCCAGTTACTGAGGCTGAGGCAGGAGAATCGCTTGAACCCTGGAGGCGGAGGTTGCAGTGAACTGAGATCGCGCCACTGTACTCCAGCCTGGGTGACAGAGCAAGACTCCATTTCAAAAATAAAATAAAATAAAAAGCTCTGAATCTACAATTGTCATGTGGGTAAAACAAAACAATTTTTTTTTTTTTTTTGCATAGGTTCAAGATAGATGTGACCTGAAAACAGATTTTGAATAAGAGATAGCAGGGTTTTTTTTGTTTGTTTTTTTGAAATGGTGTCTCGCTGCTTCGTTGCCCAGGCTGGAGTGCAGTGGCACCATCTTGGTTCACTGCAACCTCTGCCTCCTGGGTTCAAATGATTCTCCTGGCTCTCTTCACCTTCTGAGTAGCTGGGATTACAGACGGCCACCACCCTACCTGGCTAATTTTTGCATTTTTAGTAGACATGGGTTTCACCATGTTGGCCAGGCTGGTCTCAAACTCCTGGCCTCAAGCAATCCACCTGCCTTGGCCTCCCAAAGTACTGGGATTACAGGCGTGAGCCACTGTGCCTGGCCGATAGTAGGGTTTTAACTGACCACAAATCTGGGTCAAAACTGCTGAAAGAAAGTGAATACTATCCTGATGTACATTAATATTCAACAGCAGCTTTACTGGTCACTTTTTTATGCTAGACTCTATGAGTACAAGGGGAAAAGGAGATATGGCCTTTGTCTTAAAAAAAAAAAAAACAAACTTACTCTTTGCTCCTTATTTTTCGAGACAGGGTCTCAGGTCTCACTCTGTTGCCCAGGCTGGGGTGCAGTGGCACAATCATGGGTCACTGCAGCCTCAACCTCCCGGGCTCAAGTGATCCTACCATCTCAGCCTCCCGAGTAGCTGGGACTACAGGCACACACCACCATGCCAGGCTAATTTCTGTATTTTTTGTAGAGATGGGGTTTTGCCATGTTGCCCAGGATAGTTTTGAACTCCTAAGCTCAAGCAATCTGCCCACCTCAGTCTCCCAAAGGGCTGGGGTTACAGGCGTGAGTCATCACGCCTGGTCCTCCCTTCTCTTACTTATTCCTACACCACCGACACAGAGATATTGCCCCCTAAAAGTCAAACAGCTGTTGGTCATTTATGGGAAAGTTGCAATGCTAAACCCTCAGCAGATGGGCAGGTTATTTCTTGCTATGTTTATGCATTTCCTAGCAACGGGGGACTGCATGGCTTGTTTTCCTATGTGACAAGCCCTGAAAGCCAGGCAAGGAGCCAATGGAGAGTCATCTGAGTTTACAGCCTGAGGTTCTGCCTTCCTGGAAGATCTAGCCTGGATACCTGAGGGTACAAACAGCCAGAGACTGCTTCTGTGACACACCCAACTTTCTCTAAAATAGTACATACAATTTGTGAGCAAGAACATTAGAAGGAACTACACACCTCTCCTCTTCCCCACATCTTTAAGCTTCCTTTGCAAATAGATGGGGGCTGAGTAGTTCTGGCCAATAAACTATGTAAAAGTGGTATGTGTGTGTGTCAGTTCCCACCTCAGCCAGTTCATTGCTGGTGTGCCTCTCTGCTGTGTCAATCTGGAAGGCCTCAAGTTCCAGAGGGTGTTGTCAGAAGATCGAAGGCAGGTTGCTTGGCTCACATTAGGGACGTTTTGCATAAAGCCATTATTCAAGCGTTTGTCATTAAGTACCATGACTAATAAACAATACAGCTTTCTCCTCAACTTCTTCATAAGACATGACTAACTTTCTGGATGTCCTCCTTTGTGACTACTCCCATTCTTCTCCAGTATTTAATCATTCGTTAGCTTCATATCCCTCAGAGTTCTGTGTCCAGCCCTCACTTCCACATCAATACCCTCAGGCTGAAAGAATTCACATAGCTCTGCAACTTCACCTATCACCCCTGGAATAAGAACTCTCAAACCTGCATGTCTGGCTTTAGGTACTTCTCTTCTGACCCCACGCCTGGGAATGTGTGGCTTCATAGACTCACGATATGTGATTTTGATAGAAAATGAAGTCCTACTAAGATACATCAAACAGATTTCTATCCTAATTTTACATTTTCTCTTAATCCAGCTGGGGTTGAGAGGCAGGTCCTGATGGTAGGGTTTTCCAATTTCTCACCACAGCTAATTTCAAGCTACCGTGTCACCAAATGTACAATTGGGAAGAAATGAGCAGTTTTTATAAGCTAAGACATGCCTTCAGCTCTCCACTGTCTGGAACAAGCCCTACAGTATTTGACTTCATTCCATACTCATGACTAGCAACAGATTGATAGCCTGGTGATTACTCCCCCTTTATAGATGAGGATACTGAGACAAATAATAGGTCTTGTACCAGATCCCTTCCCAGTTCATTCTGGCACCCATTCGGTCTCATTCTTGTTTGCCAGTGGCTCTTCAAACTTTATTGTGCACCAGAATCACCTGGGGATGGCCGGGATGGAGGGTTTCTTCTTAAAACACAGATTACTAGACTCCATACCAAGTTCCATTCAGTGGGTCTGTGGCAGGGCATAAGAATGTGCATTTCTAACAAATACCCAGACCATGCTGGTGCTGCTGGTTCTGGGATCATACTTAAAATCACTGCCCCGTGCCTAGAGTAGCAATTCAGTGGCCAAAAGGGCATCAGTTGGGTTCTTTCCTAGCCCTGCCACTAAAAAGCTCTGTGACCTTGAATGGGGTATTTTTCCAAAAGAAGCCCAGAGCTTCGAGAGTTGACCATCTCACTGTTTACTTTCCATGCATCACTGCTTTCTTCTCATTTCTCTCTCTTAGCTTGTCACCACTCCAAACATAGTATCCAGGGACAAAAAAGCAGAGTAATGGATCTCCAGATTTTGCAAGCAGCAAAGTCCTCCTATTAGGCTTGATATTCTCCTGGGTGACAATGCACATTTGAATGTGACCTAAAAGTCACAGGCAATCATTCAGAGTAAAATTAATGTACAGTGTTTTCCTTCCTGATGTCCAGTTATAAATATAGAACATTTTCTTCTAAGGACAGAAATTGCAGATAGGGTCATTTAAAAATACATTAAGACTGGGTGCAGCGGCTCACACCTGTAATCCCAACACTGTGGGAGGCTGAGGCAGGAGGATGGCTTGAGCCCAGGAGTTTGAGATCAGCCTAGGCAACAGAGAGATCCTGTCTCTAAAAAAATAAATAGCTGGGTATGGTGGTGCGCACTTTTAGTCCCAGCTACTTGGAAGGCTGAGGCAGAGGAATGCTTGAGCCCAGGAGGTTGAGGCTGCTATGAGCCATGATCGTGCCACTGCACTTCAAACTGGGCAACAAAGTGAGACCGTTTCCAAAAAAAGAAAAAAAAAAAAGACAAGATAGATTTATCCCATAGGAGCAGATTATCAGCCTTAAAATCCAAACTTTCAATATGTAATGGAAACCAGTGAGTCCTTACCACCAATTTATGAGGTTGTTATTGAAGCAACTGTTAGCATTAGGAACAAGACTTTTTAGAGGGTTAGACTTGGTGTGACGACAGCATGAAGAACTTGTTTTCTGACTTCCTACCACTGATCTGAAAATTGAGGCCGGGCGCAGTGGCTCATACGTGTAATCCCAGCACTTTGGGAGGCCAAGGTGGGCACACTGCCTGAGCACAGGAGTTTGAGACCAGCCTGGGCAACACGGCGAAATCCTATCTTCACTAAAAATACACAAAATTAGCCGACTGTGGTGGTGCGTGCCTGGAATCCCAGCTACTTGGGAGGCTGAGGCACAAGAATCGCTTGAACCTGGAGGTGGAGATTATAGTGAGCCAAGATTGTGCCATCACACTCCAGCCTGGGTGACAGAGCGAGACTTTGTCTCAAAAAAAAAAAAAAAAAAAAAAAATTCTACTCTCAGGACTGCTACCTGCCCTAAAAACCATCCTATTTCCCTAAAGTTGGGTTTATGCTTGCTGCTTAAATGCTTTTACTTATCATCTTCTGCCTCTAACATTTAGTATCATTTATGATCTCACTTTTGTTCAATCTCCTCCTTGGTGGCACTGCAAGGATTTGCAGACCAATAAAATTGTCATTGGATAGGGTCATGGCTGGATTGAACGTTTCTTACTCTGAATACTTCATTATTTCAAATTTTGGTTAAAATGTTTGTAACTGAGGGCACTCTCATTATCAAGCCCACGTGAACCTTCAACACTTTCTAGCCACTCATTTGGCTCTGTGCTAAGGAATGGGTACTCTCTGTTGGCTGAACATGTGTTTTGCTACCATTCCTCCAAGATTAATTTCCTCAAGGCGAGGAGTCTTCACCGTCTGGCACAACCTTACTCATCTTTTTTTTTTTTTTTTTTTTTTTTAAGACGGAGTTTCGCTCTTGTTGCCCAGGCTGAAGTGCAATGGCGCGATCTTGGCTCACCACAACCTCCACCTCCTGAGTTCAAGCGATTCTCCTGCCTCAGCCTTCTGAGTAGCTGGAATTAGTCATGCGCCACCATGCCCAGCTAATTTTGTAATTGTAGTAGAGATGGGGTTTCTCCATGTTTGTCAGGCTGGTTTCAAACTCCCGACCTCAGGTGATCCGCCCACCTCGGCCTCCCAAAGTGCTGGGATTACAGGCCTGAGGCACCACACCCGGCCTACTCATCCTTTCAGATGCAATTCATAGAGCCTTTTCTCTGGTCTCCATCTGCCCCATGAGTACTGTATCTGTAACACCCTATATTGCATATAGGTCCGTTTGAATTGTCACCCCTGAATTCCCAGGGACCAGCACAGTGCCTGGCATTTAAAAACTCAATTCCTCTTATTGTTTGTATAGGAATTGCACTTTGTCATAGGCTAACAAAAATCATGCATGCCATTATAGAAAACTCAGTAATGTCTGCTTCATAATTTTGCAGGGTACAGGATGGTCAATGATTTTAAAAACTATCTCAAATAGTTTCACTTTTTTTGGTGGCACAAGAAACACTAGAAGCTATTTTATCGGTTTTACTGTCTAAATGTAGACTAAAACATTATGCTGTTAATGGAATTACATACGTTAGCACAGTACAAACCAGTTTTGCAATTAATAAAAAATATTTACTTAGCAACTGTTAAAAGCAGTTTCTAAAAATATCCACCTCCACCCTTTCTTCTGATCCTAAATATCAATGCAGTACTTTCTCACCAAGATTTGTGCCGCTGTTCATTGGCATACAGAACCAATAGCAGGCTGCCTGAAATCCACAGGAATTGTTTCCAACAGTTATTCAAACTATTTTGCTTCTCTGAATTAGCAGCATTGAAGACTTAATATGGTAATGACGAGAAAAGGCTACATTTTTTTACCCAAGACATTCTGTTCCATAAATGACAGGCTATAAAAATACTACGAACTATGAGAAAGAACACCCTGCAGTGAATATACTGGTATATTAGAACAATCTATATAAACTTAGGTGCATGAGTGTAAAAGTATTCACAACTTCAAGCAAAAATAACTTGGTCAAGTTTGGTTTTATGTAGCAGACTGCAAATCTAATTAATGTATTCCACTCTTGTAGATATAATGTATCTTAAGTCCAGATACAGTTTTAGTCAAGTTTTAAGGCGATTTTTAGGAAAAAAAATCAATTTTTAATAAGACTATGAAGCAACAAGACTTTTTTTTTTTTTTTTTTGCTATCAACACATAGATGAAGTATTGATGATAACTAGGTAAGGGTTGGCTAATAAATGCATTATATTAAAAAATTGCTCTGGCTTAAATGTGCCCCTAGAAAACATACATTACCTCTAAATGTGAGTAGTACTATTTGGCCTGGGTTCTGGTCTTGCTTGGGGAGCTTGACCACATCTGCACATCTTTTGGGGCTTCATATTCGTTAATTGGTCTCTAAGAGACAAAAGAAAATGAGCTCTAGCATTTGGCTCTAAATATGGATTCTACTAAGGAGCCACAAAATGACCAAACATGTCAGTGGATAAGTTAGTAAAAAGACTGACGATCTGCCCCTTTCTCTCCTGGACCTGCATATTTTGTGGAGTGCTCCTATATTTTAGTGGATAGATGAGGGGTGAAGGAGTTTAACGACTCCTAAGGAATGGCAAACCTTTGCTATTTGAAGCCCAAAGGATCAAGACACCAGCGCAGCCTTGTATGACATACACAATTATTATTTTTTGAGACGGAGCCTCGCTCTGTCGCCCAGGCTGGAGTGCAGTGGCTCACTGCAACCTCTGCCTCCTGGGTTCGAGGTTCTCCTGCCTCAGCCTCCTGAGTAGCTGGGATTACAGGTGCACACCACCACGCCCAGCTAATTTTTGAATATATGTGTATATTTTTTAGTAGAGATGAGATTTCACCATGTTGGTCAGGCTGGTCTCAAGCTCCTGACCTCGTGATCATGATCCACCTGCCTCAGCCTCCCAAAGTGCTGGGACTTACAGGCCTGAGCTACCACGCCAGGCCCACAATTACTTTCAAAACACACACAAAGTACTGTCCTGCCTCTTAAAGTCATTCCCTCATACTTCCACTAAAGATCCTTACTCCATTCTGCCTGTTCACATCCCCCGCCACCCCAATCCCCAGCACTATCACATAGCAGCCTTTTGCTTATGGTAGAATCAGCTCCCATCTGGTGGATGTAATGAAAAATTCATGACTAGACTGGAACATTACTATTAAAATTTCCCAGATTTTCATGTAAATTAAAAAATACTAAAAAAAAACCCTAAAAAACAAAAACTCTGCAATCTACTGAGATTTACATATGCCTAAGCACTTCAAAGATATCCTTATCCCACTGTTATACCAGTGGACGCATCTTGTTTTGTCACTTCTACTTTCTCTAACACCCTAAGCAATTAAGTACATCTATATTCTCTAATCAGATACATGTCAACTAGTATGTTAGAAAATGCTACAAAGAAAGAACCAAGTTACTCCAAACATTTTACTTAAGGCTCTGTAAGGCTGCTTTTTAACTTACTGGGTGTGGATACACGGAAGCTACTGATTGCCTTTGTCTTTTAGAGTGCCTGGATCTTAGTTCAAAAATGCTCCAAGAATAAAAATACTTCACTGTTTGTGTAAAGTTAAGGACCGATGCAGAAACTATCCATTTGCTTATTACAGATGGGCTCTGCCCTGCCCAAGTTTGAGGGGCTAAGGGAGGCAATATAAGCACACAGTTCTTTCTTTTTTGAGATGGGGTCTCACTCTGTCACCTAGGCTGGAATGCAGTGGCTGTCTCGGCTCACTGTGGCCTCTGCCTCCTGGATTCAAGCAATTCTGCCTCAGTCTCCCAAGTAGCTGGGACTACAGGGGTGCAATGCCATGCCCAGCTAATTTTTGCATTTTTAGTAGAGATGGGGTTTCACCATGTTGACCAGGATGGTCTCGAACTCCTGACCTCAAGGGATTCGCCCACCTCAGCTTACCAAAGTGCTGGAATTACAGGCGTGGTGAGCCACAGCACTCAGCCAAGCACACAATTTTCTAACTCCAAAATTTTTAGATCTGAATTAAGCACACTCTATAGTCAATTTAATTTTGAAACCGAAAAGACTATACATCTAAGGCGAAAACAGCTGCAATTTAAAAAATCTTCGTTGCCCAACCTTTCAGTCATTCTGGATTTTAAATCTTTCCAGGCTGCCATCCTATTTGATGTATACTTTGATGTAGGATATTTAGACACTATTAAACTACTTTGAAAGGGGAAAGTTAAGGTCTTGTAGCACTCAAGCCTGGGCGACAGTGCGAGACCCTGTGTCAAAAAACAAATCAACAAAATAAGGGAATATAACTATCTTCCCTCCAACTTTGTGCTTTGGTATCCTCATATGCAAAATGGAGACAGATGTACCTAACAGGACGATAAGGATTAGGCAAATACATGTAGAACACTTAGAATAGTGCATGACACTCAGTAAATGATGGCTCATATTATCAATCTCTGGGTTTAAAAGGGTGATATAACAAGAGAAGCACCATGGCTTAACTGCATGAAAGCAAAGAAAACCAGGTTTAAGTCTTGGCTCTATAAAGCTTACCAATTACCAAGATGCCTTGCCTTGGGCAGCCCCACTCTTTTCTGAAACAGTTCTTTAACTGTTCCTTATTACTGTCATGAGGAATCAAACAGATGACCTACGTTAAGGATTCTGAAAACTATAGTTTGCAAAATGGTGATTTTTCTAACACATAAATCCTTTCACCTTAAATGAGCTGACATTGTACTTCAAGTTAAAAGTTTTCTCTCCTTTTTAATGTCAACATGGAATCATGGTATCTTATTCAGTGAGTTGTAATCTTGCTACCAGTTTGATAATTGACACAGATTTAGCAAGTATAAATCCTTCAAGTGGCTCCTGTGCCCTTTTGACATGTATCAACCTTTTTGTTGTTGTTCAGACGAAGTCTCGCTGCGACACCCAGGCTGGAGTGCAGTGGCACGATCTCAGCTCACTGCAACCTTTGTCTCCTGGGTTCAAGCGATTCTTCTCCCTCAGCCTCCTGATAAGCTGGGATTACAGGCACCTGCGACCATGCCCGGCTAATTTTTGTACTTTTTAGTAGAGACGGGGTTTCACCATGTTGGCCAGGCTGGTCTTGAACTCCTGCCCAATTCAGCCTCCAAAGGGCTGGAATTACAGGTGTGAGCCACTGTGCCTGGCCATCCTTTTTTTTTTTTTGAGATTTTCTTTGTGGCACCATAATAGAATGTTCCAGGTTCATCTCGTATTTCTCCATCCCAGGAGTCATTATTACTCTACTTTTGAGTAAGTCCTCAAAACTGGTCTAACAAGTCATTTCAGAAAACAAATAATTTCACTTCAACAATATACTGTTTGATGATTCAACACAAACTGCATGGGCTGCTTAGATTAATTTACACTTGGTTCATTGCAATCTTTGGCTGTTTCAAACATACACTGCTAAAAAAAAAAAAAGATTGTCATTAAGAATATTACAATAGACGTGAAAGTTTTGAGGAGGAACCCCCCCCCCAAAATGTAAGCAATGGTAATGCATTTAAAGTATAGTATCACAAAGTCTCACTAAGACAGCGCACACCTGGGACAACACTTCTTTACTATACTTCATAGATGTCCTCACATCTTGATTAAATGGTTGTAACTGCTTAAAAACTGGCAGAGAAAACCTAAAATAATGCTTTATACCAGTTTGAGTCAGAACCAAACTGTTCCAGACTAGCTGGAAAACGACCCAGGAATTCACCTGCATTAAATGCTGCTGAATTTAACTGAGCTAAAAATGTCTAGGCCATCCCTTCTTAGAATTCCCATGACTCATTCTAGCCAAGAGTTATAAGAACATATTCCTTAGTAGTTCAGCAAACTTCAGGGAAAACTAGCTCATTGTCTTGGGTTCTAAAGTCCTTTTGTTTGATATTTTTATTATAATGAAATTAAACTTATGACTAGTACAGTATGCTCAGCTTAAAACATTTATGAGTACTGCAAGGACTAATAGAAACAAGAAAAGTCTTAATAAAAATATTTGTTGATGGGAAATCACTGTGAAAGCAAACCTCCAAATATCCATTTGTAAGCCATAAGAGGATAAGCACAACCATATGGGAGGAGATAACCAGTCTCTCCCTTCATATATATTCTTTTTTATTTCTTGTTATACCTTCCCAAAACAGAGACATTCAACAGTAGTTAGAATGGCCATCTCCCAACATTTTAAAAAAACTGCACCCCCCAATGGGTGAACAAAGTAAAGAGTAGTAGCCTAGAGTTCAGCTGAGTAAGCCACTGTGGAGCCTTAAGTGGTGAGGTCTTCCCATTTCAGAGTGATGTGTCTTCAACTTGTATCATCATTTTAGCAGAAAAACATAATTTAATTTTGGTGAAATGAGATTCATCTCGCGACAGGATTAGTAACAGCATTCACTGAATTTCACATTCTTCTTTTGTGAACAGTGAAGAAAATGAATGGTAGCTAGAAGATCAATGGGATTCCAGCTCCAGCTGCAGATGGAATGACGATATACCAGGACAAAAAACACCTATATTTTGATTTACAAAGCTAACAGCAGTTTTAAATCTGCAACTTAATCACAGACCAACTACACCACAACCTTTTCAAATGGCAAAAATACAAAAAAGTGTTACAAAAATATTTCAGAAAAAGTGCATAGTCTAAGTGCATAGTAAATAAAAGCACTGAAAAATATCTTGCTAGAGGGAGTTCAGCTTGGAAAAGTTATTACCAAAGCTAAACATTTTTATTTTACATAAACTATACTCAAAAATAGCTTTATGAGACCGATTTCTGGCTAAAAGTATCAAAGGGTTTATTAGTCAAGAAACAAATACCTCAACCGACAAGGGTGGATAGAAAAGAAACAAAGAAGCTGCCTACCCCAAAAGTTCAGACTTAGTAAGATTTCTTCAGTATTATGGTACTAATATCCCTTAATGGCAGAATGTGATAATCATGGAATTAATTATTGCTAAAGTAGTTTTCAAATAAAAAAAGAAAAGAAAACAAAACAAATTAAACTTGACACAATCTGACCAAACACGTGTCAATTTACAATTTCAAGGTTATTTTACAAAATACCTAACATTTACACAATAGGCTCCCGGCAGCATTTCCAGACAAATGTTCTTTTAATTTATCCTGACATGCTATAAATGAATAAATTACATTACTTAAAAATTATCATAAGTTTTCCTTTCTCATGGGTCACAGAAAAAGAAATGAGCGTGCAAAGAAGATTGAGAGGAAGCGCACGCACACAGATAACTTAAAGAAGCAGGAGGGGCTGGGGAGGGTCAACAATCACTGAACCTCACACAGTGTGATGCTCTCCAAGGGTGAAAGTCAACTGCTTATAGCCACTTCACAAGTATTTTAAAGAAAAATGTTTTGTAGGGAAACCCTTTAATGCTTTCATTTTTATTCAAAATCAGTCCAGCTGCTAGTCAGCGGGCAGGAGCTACAATACCAAGTTCTGGCAGTTGCAGTACTAGATATTGCGCCTGCAAGTCATAAAAAAAAAAAAAGAAAAAATGAAAGAATGCCTTTCCCCTTCAGACAAAAGAATTACTTTTTTCGTTTTTTTTTTTTAAAAAAGAGGAAAAGTTATAACACGAAACCTAAATTGACTTGCAAAGGAATACCATGTAACAAATGGCTTGAAGTAGTCTATCAAAAAATTGGGGAGATTTTTATTTAACAGTGAGTCAGCAAGGCATTTTTTGTTGTTTAAAAAAAATCTCATTTCCTTACAGAAACAGTTTTTAGTTTTTAATGAACTTGTAAACAAAAAAGCTCCCATTTCAAAATAAAAACAAAATCCCAGATCATATAGATGTTTACAGTGATTACATTTATCTAAGCAACATACATACATGTTCAGTTTTAAGATGTTAACTAAATTTCTGTGACAAATATGCTTTTTCTTTTTAATACCAAGAACATTATAGAGTTAATGCAGAGTCCTAAAGATAATCTAGTAGTCACTAAGTTTTCCTTAAGTCTTCACTTTAGATGCTGTTATTTCTAGCACAATTAAGCAGGCAGAGTCTTTCATATGCTCAAACACTGGAATCTTTGGTTGCTACCATATCAGCTGGCTTGCAGACAAGAAGCCAACCATTTTAAGAATGTTTTAAGTGAACAACTTGCAAACCCCAGGGATGGAAAAACCCTAAGAATGCACAATTGTGAGCATTTACAACCATCACAACTGTGGCTGAAGACTGTTCATGCCGTTCTTCTGAAATGAGATCTCAAAGCAGTATAGTTCAAAACAAAAGGTTTTAACAAAAAATTGGCATATGCACAATTTCTCCACCAATTTGTGTGTGTCAACCATTTAGTTAACTTTTCCACTTGATAAAATGCAATAGAAAACCGGACACCATGTTTCACTATCTCAGTTAATATTCACAATTACAGCGGCTACAACTCAGGATACAGCATCACCAATGCTGCCCAGAGTCAGTTTATACTGAAATTAAGTTCTTGACACCAAGTAAATGGTTGTCCACAACCACTGGCTAGTGTACATATGAACTAAAATTTCTAGATTTGGGGAGAAACAAATGCTGCTCCGATCATCTGCTCTGCTTCTTCTGTTCCTCAATTCATGCTTAGAAACCTGGTAAAAAATCAAAACAAAAAAAAGTTAAAATTCCAAGTTAAAAATTGTAAATTACACCCAAAATATGGAAATTGGGTGGAACTGAGCCAATAAGTATAGTGGCTCATGTTATTTCATCTCTTGTGAAAAGTATTAACTCAACTTTTTAAAACAGAAAAACATGAATCTATACTTAAAACTAATTTTTTCTGTTTTGAAAGACTCTAGGAAGGAACGGTACAGTGAATTCAAAGCCTCTCAGCATACTAAAATAATTATTAGTAATTCAAACGATCATGTTTCCGCATTTTTAGCACCCAGAACGTATTAGGCATTCAAATATTTATCAAATCAATGAAAAACAGATTGCTTTGCTTTAAGAATACAATTTCAATCCTACCATGAGCACAAACTTGTGCGCACTATTTCTGACACAAATTAAAACGGTTAGCATTAATAATAAATGCATTCAAGGCATAATTATCTGTATTATTTTACTAAACAAAGATCTGAGAAGCATGTAATTTCTGTAGATAGACCTTTAAAACTTCTTTACCAGCCGCATTAGATTGTTTTGTGACTCATTTAAAAATGTAAGCAAGTGATGCTTTTTTGGCTTTATTTACTACTCAAGCCTACACATTTTATACATACTTTCCTCCTCCATCACAAGTAGACCCTAGGGCCTCTACATAGGCCCCGGGCCAAGTTTGAATACAAGAAGCCTCAGGTCATAACCACACTTTATCTACAGCTAAAGGCAAAGGGAGAAAATATGCCTATCCCACATAGCCTGAAAATCTCGCAAGCACCGTTTTTCCTCTCACCAGACACCCACTCTGAGGCACCAACGCCCCTCTGTCTACCTCCTTACAAATGAGCTAGAAACTACATATAGCTAGTTCTAGCCTACTCCAATCAATCCTCACTTTTTCAGCCCAGGCCACATTTTCTTCAGTCATAAACTGCTCCTTTTCTTTTAGTTCTTTTTTTCTTTTTTTTGGAGACACAGTCTTGCTCTGTCACCCAGGATGGAGGGCAGTGGCAAGATCTTGGCTCACTGTAACCTCTGCCTCCTGTGTTCAAGTGATTCTCCTGCCTCAGACCCCAGAGTAGTTGGGACTACAGGCACCTGCCACCATCCCTGGCTAATTTTTGTATTTATAGTAGAGACACGGTTTCACTGTGTTTGTCGGGCTGGTCTCAAACTCCTGACCTCGTGATCCGCGCCAGCACGGCCTCCTAAAGTGCAGGGGTTACAGGTATGAGCCACCTTGCCTGGCCTCTTTTACTTTTTAAACATTTGTTGGGCCATCTCCCATGATTTTTGTGGGAGAAACAAAATAATTCTACTATTGATTTCTCATGCACATATGCCTGTTTTTTTTTTTTTTTTGGAAATAATAGCAAACATACAACAGAGTAGGTGCATAATAGATCTTTGTTGCCTGGGTACTAAGTCCATAAGCAGCAAATGCCAAAAATGGAAGATAACAAAACTTTGAGAATATACATCACCACAGGGAATATTATTTGATGTATGTTATTAAGAAGTATTAGCGAGGTAAACCTTTCTTTTAAAGACTGTCAAGCCAAACCTTAATTAAAAAAAATCTGACTAAACCCTGCGACCTAATTTCAATTTTAAAATACAGGAAAAGTTTCAAGCTTCTTGTTTGGGAGTTTAAAAAAGAAAAAAATTACAATACAGGATAAACTATGCAGGTTAAGAAACTAAGGATTAAACAGAAATGGCCCTTCCCCCATCAGGACTTGGTTTCAAGTCCTGTAATTCTTCTTAAACATGAATTAAAAAACATATTTTCACAACTACTAAAATTGCTGGGTTTTATCAGTTTTCTTATGCAATCATATTAAACTAATTGTTATGAATATACCAAATGGCTTTCAAAGGGAAAACCACCATCACTAACAAACTAAAATGGTAACATGTTACACTGTCAGTCAAAATACAAGGAAACTCTTGTGCCTTTAATAATAGGAAAACTTTAGAATATATCTGTACATCTTTTGACCTGGTATCTGAGGAATTGCTGAGTCAATAAACAATTACAATTGTTTAGAAACTGGTGAAAGGACAGCCTAATAATATTCCTGGTAGAATAGAGCAGTCAAATCCAGCTTTAACTCTTCAGATGGGTCAATGGTATGATATTCCAGCCAGGGATCAACATTTCTCCAGTGAATTGTCCTAAGATGTTACTGAAGTATGTTTAGGGAAAAACCTCAATAGGAATATTCAACAGGTATTCAACATTCAGTCTTCAAGTACTAAGCATTCTTTTCCCCAATATGCATTAGTCTTTGGTTTTTATCTTGCAGATTAGGTGGCTTATCCAGGCTTCCAAGAGTTCAAGAATCCATCTTCACTGTAACATCAGTTAAAATGAGGAATGATTCCCTTTATTCCTACAAAAAAAAAAAAAAAAGGAGGGGGGAGTTAAAACAGAGTTGGAGGATTAATATGATGATTAAGAAGTTAATAGCTTAATTAAATTTCAAATCCGCAAAAAGGAAAAAAAAAAAGTTTATTTTTATATAACTAACAAGGAGATTCTATCCCTGCCCGCCACCCAATCTGAAACCTAAAATATATGTTCTAGTGCAGACGAGGCGGCTCACATCTGTAATGCTAACACTTTGGGAGGCTGAGGCAGGAAGATCACTTAAAGCTAGGAGTTCCAAATAAACCTGGGCAACATAGTGAAACTTTGTGTGTAAAAAAATAAATAAATAAAAGGTATGCTTTTTTTTTTTTTTTTTGAGATGGGGTCTTGCTGTTATGTTGCCCAGGCTGGACTTAAACTCCTGGGCTCAGGAGATACTACCACCTCAGCCTCCTCACACAGTGTGTATCTGTTCTTATTTGTAAATTAATTTCAAATGTTTCTGACTTTTTAAATAGAACCAGAAACTAGTTCAAAGGGATATTTACGTAGTAGTAAGGCTTGTAAGTTTGTGCCGGGGTTCTGAATTTTAGGATCCCTTCACACTACAACGTTTTAAAAGTTATTTTGAATATACTTTTCCTATAACATGGTTGTGGTTTTTTTTTCTTTCTGCTTTTTTTTTTTTTTTTGAGACGGAGTCTCGCTCTGTCGCCCAGGCTGGGGTGCAGTGGCTGGATCTCAGCTCACTGCAAGCTCCACCTCCCGGGTTTACGCCACTCTCCTGCCTCAGCCGCCCAAGCAGCTGGGACTATAGGTGCCCACCACCATGCCAGGCTAATTTTTCTTATTTTCAGTAGAGAAGGGGTTTCACAGGGTTAGCCAGGATGGTCTCCATCTCCTGACCTCATGATCCGCCCGCCTCAGCCTCCCAAAGTGCTGGGATTACAGGATTGAGCCACTGCGCCGGCCTTTTTCTTTTTAAAAAAAATATTTAAAATAGAGATGAATTCTCCCTATGTTGTCCGGATGGTTCTCAAAATCCTGAGCTCAAGTGATCTTCCCATCTAGCCTCAAAAATGCTGGGATTATAGGAGTGAGCCACAGTGCCTGGCTGCTTATGTGGTTCTGTTGGTTGCACAGAATTAAACTTGGAGAATTTTATATCAGACTGGGAGTACCTAAAGGTAAAGAATAATAATTTAAAAAAAAACAGAAACAAAAACGTCTAATAACTCTTCCTTCCCTACAGAAACTAAGAGTATTTAAAGTTGGGAAAGATTATAAATGACAATGTTAAGTAAAGGAGGTATACATTATTCCTAAACTGCATTAAAAAACAGACTGAATTCTTTTGTCTTCCTTATAACAGAATTCATTCTGCTACACATTTCTGATGTTCTGGAGTTTTAAAATACCTGTTGTAATTGATTATTTCCCCAGCTGGTAGATGGTCTGCATTCAACACCACTGAGTCACAGCAACGCTGTATTCTTCTAGGTCTTCTAACAGTTGTGCTATCATCCAGATGATCTAACAAGTTGCAGAATTTAAAGGTCCTGCAGTCTTGGAGACGTGGACTCCAGATGACCAGAAATTAACTCTTGCACTTTCATCAGCATTTCCTGTTGGGTTATTTAGATCTTTCCAGCTTTACTGTCCACAGTAAAAAAAAAAAGCTGACAAAAATTCAAGATTTCAGCAAGAAGATGCAGTTCCCTGGTACTTCTTAGAATTGAGTGTATTCAGAGCCGTGTGTTCAGACTGTCCAGGTATTTCAAGATCTTCCCTGTGATTTGGGTGTGCTGCTGAGTGACCAGCACATTCCTAGCAGCAATTGGTGAAGTCAGAAAAAGTCAAACTAGACATAAATGGTAGATGCAGCCCAGTAAAACTGGAAAGTAATTCAATGAAGACTGTGTACTTCCTTGTCCACATGGTAGGACAATGTGATAGAAAATAATATTTGTAATCTCCTCTGAATGTCAACACTTTGATAGCTATCTATATTATTATGATAAAACTCCACTTAGTAACTATGGTTAGGGTAGTAAACAAATAGGTTAAGATGATGAGAGTACAGAATAGTAGAATTATGCAAGAATCCACCTTTGGGTTCACTACCTTCTGAAATTATCCTCCACCTCTGCCCTCAATTAAAGAAACACTGAACTTTTTTGAATGTCCTAAAAATATTTCATTTTCCTTTACTTATTTTTAATATCTTGAAAAATACTTTTTTGATAATCACATATAGTCAAAGGGAGTTAAATAAATTTCGAAGTGTGTTGGGTGTGAATCTTACGTATTTTTCTTCTGAACATGAATAAAAACAATAATTATAATCTTGTAGTAATTGAACATTAAAAACTAGTACAGATAATAATTGGCATAAAGAGAAACTTTTTTTTTTGAGACTGAGTCTCGCTCTGTCACCAGGCTGGAGTGCAGTGGCGCGATCTCAGCTCACTGCAACCTCTGCCTCCCAGGTTCAAG
>NW_012122932.1:3818716-3850707 GCF_000951035.1 Colobus angolensis palliatus
CGATTCTCCTGCCTCAGCCTCCCAAGTAGCTGGGACCACAGGTGCACATCACCACATCTGGCTAATTTTTGTATTTTTTGTAGAGATGGGTTTTCACCATGTTGGCCAGACTCTCAAACTCCTGGTCTCAAGCGATCTGCTTGCCTCAGCCTCCCAAAGTGCTGGGATAACAGGTGTGAGCCACTGCGCCCAACTGAGTTATTTCTTAAATAAAAAAACCACTATAGTGGACCTTAAGAACCTATGCTTTTAAATGCCCTTGTTACTTAGAGACTGGAAGCAGGAATAACATAGAGCAACTGTTTTCAAACTCCAGAATTTCTAGGAGACTTCTTAAAGGATAACCTGCTGGGCTGGGGGTTAGAAGTTAGGGGAATATGTTCCTCATGCTTATTTCATGCCTAAGGCCCTAAGGCCAGCTACATTTTCATGGTTTATGAGGGTTTCATGTAAGATTTGTCTTGAGCACAAGATTTTGTATTAAAAAAGAAAGATGTTTTCAAGATGTCAAAGAGCGAAAAGAAGTCTATGTTCTGTGAAGTGGCACCTTTCAGTAGCAATACAGATTTACTGCCTTGGAAGTGTATTTCTGAAAAGCAGTCAATGACATGTGATGTGTTTTATGAAAAGCCTAATTTTTAAAGTCAATGTTTATGTGATACTTTGTATGACCATTGTCTCTAACGATGCTATAAAATTTTTATAAGATTTTAAGTTGCTTTCAAAAAAAAAAATAGCTACAATACAAAATAAGGATTAAACAACTTTTAATTACAGTTTTCCCCTGCCCACCCCCGCAAGGAAACATACTAACTCAGTGGATCCAACTTCTCATCTTTAAGACCTGGATAGGGCAGGACAAAAATTCTGATTGTTTACTGAATAAGAGACACACAGTAAACTAACAAATAAACTAATTCAAAATAAGGTAATTCTTTCTGAAGTCTGCTGAATGCCTGAAGTAAAATGTTTTAGGTCAGATGAGACCTCAATCTAATTTTAGTTACAGAAACTGCAACTTGTGATGATCCTATTATCCCAGCTAGCTTTAGGCAAAATTGGTTTCATTTTGTGAGGAAAAGCAAATACACTATAGGTTGTCAGGTGTAACAAGTCCTTGGGTTAGAGACTCTACTTAGTCTTACCTAAATGGTAGGACTGTTTTTCAGTGACACTAGCTACATAGCACATTATGAGCTTCTTGGCACTATGATTAGTTACACAATGATTAAAACACTCAAAAGGGGCAATTATCCCAACTGAGATGCAGAGGCAGAGCACTGTGTGAACATTAGTGTTTGCTACCCTGAGTTTAAATGTCACCATCTGAAAAACTCAACGACAATAAACCTTCAACTTTGAATCCTTCCCAAATACAGAAACATGGAATAGAAGTATCTCAACTTCATTCCTAACAGATG
The DNA here is from genome assembly GCF_000951035.1 of Colobus angolensis palliatus. NCBI lineage: Eukaryota > Metazoa > Chordata > Mammalia > Primates > Cercopithecidae > Colobus > Colobus angolensis. The sequence goes on from NW_012122932.1 coordinate 3,820,138, forward strand.
AGCTGCTGGGATGAGGATGACATCAGTTAATAATATTTCTTGAAAAGTATCTACAGGTTAGAATCTATTTTTAAATTATAAAATAGTTTAAATACAACACTAAAAATGTGAAGCAAACATTAATCTATAAAGGCCAAGTTCAGACTAGAGCAGTCATTCAGAAATTTAAAAATCAGAAACCAAGAGCCAAATCTTACTTGCCCACTACTTCCAGAAAGTAGGCAGGTATCAGGAGGTAAGCCCCAGAAATGGGGAAAAAACAAAACAAAACATGAAAATGGGAGTCAAACTGTATAGCAACAGTGTGCCCTAACTGTTCTACTCCTTACAGGCAGTAAGAGTGCCAGAGAAAGGAAGAAAGGAAATAGACTAGCGGTTTCAAAGGCATTTGCCCCAGTTATCTTCAATTTGCAAGGCCTGACTGCAGACTTCAATTCCACATTAAACCCTGGGAGCCTGATATTTGCAACACTGTAAAAAAATCAAGCTAAAAACAAAGGAATCGTTTTGAAATTAAGATCATATGTAGTTAAACTGCAAATGAAAGAATTATTTTTGTGACTAGAAAAGATGTGCTGAGCTTTGCGTTTATTTGAGCATTGGAAAATGAGATGCTCTGCAACTGAGAAGATAGACACTTCAGGGGTCATGTCAGACTCACCTCTTGAAATTACGTCATGTTCACAATTTTCCATTTTAAATGCTAAAGCATCAACATGCAAAATAAAAAAATCTTAACATTGTTAGTCTGAAATAAAGTCAAAATATGGCTAACCAAATTCATTATTAGGAATCAACAAGTGTTAGGTCTAGGATTTTGGATTGATTGATTATATTATATTCCCAACACCAAATTTTTGGAAAGGGGGTTAATGAATGAGTAAAAAGGATGCAGTTGTTAAAAAATGACCCAAAATCCCAAGAGAAATGATATAAATATACACACATATATGTATATAGAAATACATATACATATATATGAACAAGGACATTTGGGTTTAAAGTTAGTAGTCAAATTTTCCAAGGACGTCTTTTTTTTTTTTTTTAACACAGAGCCAAATTTTATGTATTTTAAAACCACCTCCTTGATCTAACACTGTTAGAAATGAGTGAATTACCCAATTTTGTATTCAATTTTTTCCCTGTAACGTCACTTGGTTCTTGGCTACTAACCTTTCATGTTACTCTTGGTTTTGTCAGTTTGCTTGCCTGTGGGGGTTTGGGCCTGCTGACCCTGCCCACTGGAAGAGGCTGCCTGCTGTGCTGCTTTCTGCTTTAACATTGTCCAATCAAATGTGTAGTCATATTGATGGTTCAGGGTCCTGGAAAACATAAAATATTTTATGTTAATCCTTTAATAACAGAGTCCAGTTATATAACCTACTAACTTTTTTTTTTTTTTTTTGAGACAGAGTCTTGCTCTGTCCCCCAGGCTGGAGTGCAGTGGCACGATCTCGACTCACCGCAAGCTCCGCCTCCCAGGTTCACGCCATTCTCCTGCCTCAGCCTCCCGAGTAGCTGGGACCACAGGGCCCCGCCACCATGCCCAGCTAATTTTTTTTGTATTTTTAGTAGAGACGGGGTTTCACCATGTTAGCCAGGATGGTCTTGATCTCCTAAACTTATGATCCATCTGTCTCGGCCTCCTGAAGTGTTGGGATTATGGGCATGAGCCACCGCGCCCGGCTTTATAAACTACTAACTTTTTAAGACAGTGAGAGCATTTCTTTACACAATGAATATTTCCTCAAGTGTGGCAGCTTCTAAAATATTTCTCTTATAGATAAAAAAGGCAGCATGAAAACTGAAACATCAAGTCAAGCTGTCAGTTATCTACGGGAATACTCATAAGAGGAGGTACTTCCTAAAAACAAGTAAGAATAAATATCCAACTGGAAGTCTGGTTATAAGATGTCTGACTGGTGCCTTGGGAAGACACTTTTCTGGGGTTAAAGGATTACCTCAATTCTCTTTTTCTTTCTTTCTTTCTTTTTTTTTAAGACAAAGTTTTGTTCTTATTGCCCAGGCTGGAGTGCAGTGGTGCAATCTCGGCTCACTGCAACCTCCGTCTCCCGGGTTCAAGCAATTCTACTGCCTCAGCCTCCTGAGTAGGTGGGATTACAGGCGCCTGCCACCATACCTGGCTAATTTTTGTATTTGTAGCAGAGACGGGGTTTCACCGTGTTGGCCAGGCTGGTCTCGAGCTCCTGGCCTCAGATGATCCACCCCCATCAGCCTCCCAAAGTGATGGGATTATAGGTGTGAGCCATTGTGTCCGGCAGATTACTTTCTTTTTCTCTTTCTTTTTTTTTTTTTTTTTGAGACAGAGCCTCACTGTCATCCAGGTTGGAGTGCATTGGCGGGATCTCGACTGAATGCAACCTCCACTTCCCAGGTTCAAGAGATTCTCCTGCCTCAGCCTCTCGAGTTGCTGGGATTAAAGGCGAGCACCACCTCACCTGGCTAATTTTTGTATTTTTAGTAAAGATGGGGCTTCACCATGTTGGGCAGGCGGGTCTCGAAGTCCTGACCTCAAGTGATCTGCCCGCCTTGGCCTCCCAAAGTGTTGGGATTACAGGCGTGAGCCACCGTACCTGGCTGGATTACCTCAATTCTTACTCTCTTCCAACTAAGAGTTTGAGCCACATGTAATCTATTTCCTCCCACTTTTTCAAGAGCAGTTCTGGGTTGTGCCTAAGGAACCCTACCCTAGTTTAGGACTGCTACCACTTGATCAGACTCCATGACTATGTGATATTTTAATTGCTTTTCTATTTGGCACTGTAACAAAGTTGGAGAGTTCCAGAAGGCACTGACAGCCACTTATATCTAATATGAATTATAACTATTCTGGAAAAGTTACATTCTACTTTGAGTATGATTCAACTCTCTATCCACTCCAAACTAAAATCACCTATTTACACTGCAAATAGAAAAATGCCAAATTAGTCCCAAATAAATCAGTTTCTTAAATCTTTTATTCATGTTAGTTAGATCTGCTTTACTATTTAGTATTTATCAGAATGAATTTGTTAGGTAAATTTAACCAATTTCCCTCACAGAGTTTATAATCTTAAAATACCTTAAAAACTGACCTGAAAAGAATGCGGAATAGCTGCCTCAGATACATGTAATCTGGGGCTTCCTCAAAGCGTAGCCCACGACAATAGTTTAAGTACATGGCAAATTCTGCAGGAAACCCCTATAAGTTCAAGGGTTAAAACAAAGTTAAAAACAAACATTTAAAGATAGAAAAATAAATGCATTTAAGTACAAGCAAAAAGATATTTTTGGGTGGGATATTTTACCATTTCACAGGAAGATATGAGAGCTAAAATGATGGCATGGTCTCCTCATAAATTCAAATAAAATTTCATGACTCTACCTACCCTATTATGTACAATATTAGTAGAAGAAATACATATGCTTTTCCCATATGTGCTTGTCCTATACAGTACTATGTTCTTAAATAACTTACATAGCCCACTTGTTAAAATTTGTCATTTCATCAAAGTCCTGCCTCTTCATAAACTTTTTTTTTTTTTTTTTTTAAAGACAGGGTCTCAATCTGCCTCCCAGGCTGGAGTGCAGTGGTGTAATCTCAGCTTACCGCAACCTCCACTTCCCAGGCTTCAAGCAATCCTCCAACCTCAGCTTCCTGAGTAGCTATGACCACAGGCACGAGTCACCATGCCCAGTTAATTCTTTGTATATTTTAGTAGAGACAGGGTTTCGTCATATTGCCAAGGATGGTCTCAAATTCCCAAGCTCAAGAGATCTGCTATTTTTGGCCTCCTCGGTCTCCCACAGTGCTGGGATTACAGGTGGGCCACCGTGCCCAGTCTTCAGAAGCTTTGAAATGGTTGCATGATATTCTACCTAGTATATACATCATTAACTTGTTCTTTATAATTGAACATTTAGATGTATTCTAATTTTTCTCTATTATTAATAATACTGCTAAGTACATCTATGGGTATAGAATTTTTCCACTTAGCTGCTTAGGAAAGATTCTCAACAATGTATAAACATTTTCAAGGCTCTAGGTATTAGTCACCAAAAGGATTCCCCAATCAGCAATGTGGAAATACAAAATATTAAAAGAGCACAAACCTCTATATCTCCTCTCCTAGAGTAAATGCCAATGTGGAGAGTGGTAAAGTTAAAGGAGGCAGTCTCCTTCTATGTTATGATTTTGAGAAATCTCTCATGTCCTGGAGTTAGGAAGGATAAAATGGAAATGCTTGCAACATTTTTTATTGATTGCACTGATATAAATTGGGTGACAACTTGAAATATATACATGTTAAAAGATGTAAAATAATACATATTATACATCTTTCTAAAACTCAACATTTATATACATTTATGGCCTGTGTTAATGGGAAACAGCATGACAATGAGACTGAAAACAATCTCACCACTTTATAATTACTATTTTAACTCTCATTGATTTCTTCCCTCAACTATTTATTTGTATACTGCATTGTACTTAATTTCAGGTATATAATTCTTTCTTGTCTAAAAGACCATATGGCCTTCCTTTTATGGAAGAGATTATGGTTATTCATCATGACACAAATACCTCTCTATTCTAAACTCAATTGCCTTTCTATGAAGTTGAAAATTTCAGAAAAAATGAGTGTGATTCAAACTGTCTTCTGTATTCCTGTATTGTTGGAGAGTTGCTATTTTGGATTGCTCCAATCTGTCTGCATGTTTTCCTGTTCCTTAATGTACTAATTGTTGATAACTTTTCTCTTCCAGCACTAGTTTAGGGTAAGGAGAATATTTCTTACTTTTTCTTATAGATTAATGAGGTTCTATTGAAAACGTTCACCTGCCTTGCTTATTTTCCCCCAATTTTCAACAGATTAGAGAGCCCTAACAAACCAGAAACTTATAAAACACTTATTTTACTTACTTAAAATGTTTATTTAACTTATTTTTTATTATTTTACTTATTTTTGTTGTTGTTGAGACTCTGTCACCCACATTAGACTGCAGTGGTGTAATCTTGGCTCACTGCAGCCTTGACCTCCTGGACTCAAGCATCCTGCCCCAGCGTCCCCAGGAAGCTGGGATTACAGGCATGTGTCACCATGCCAGGCTAATTTTTGTTATTTTTTGTAGTGATGGGTTTTCACCATGTTGCCTAGACTGCTCTTGAACTCCTGGGCTCAAGCGATCCACCCACCTCAGCGTACCAAAGCGACTACAGCTGTGAGCCACTGTGTCTAGCAAAAACACTTATTTAAAAGGACCCCTATGTTAAAAGCCCTTGTTAAAGATATTTAGAATAATAAAAATGTACATTTAAAATGGTGAATAGCTACCTAACTCAATGTTACAAGTTCCAGAGCTGGCAAATAAAATGTTCATTTTTCTTCTTGGATCACTCATTCAAGACAGAGTCTTACTCTGTCACCCAGGCTGGAGTGCAGGGGCGCAATCTCAGATCCTTGCCAGAGAGCCAAGATTGCACCACTGCAATTGGTGCCTCCCGGGCTCAAATGAGCTCAAATGATCCTCCTGCCTCAGGCTCCTGAGTGGCTGGGACCACAGACATGCATCACCGCACCCAGCTAATTTTTGTATTTTTGGTAGATAATGGATTTGACCATGTTGCCCAGGTTGGTCTTGTGGAACTTCTGGGCTCAAGCGATCCACCCACCTTGGCCTTCTAAAGTGCTGGGATTGCAGGCGTGAGCCACTGTGCCCAGCTGGATCATTTATCTATTAAGGTAGAAATGGGGTTTCCCTATGTTGCCCAGGCTGGTCTTGAACTCCTGGGCTCAAGTGACCTAATGCCTTGGCCTCCCAAAGTGCTGGGATTACAGGCGTGAGCCATTATGCCTGGCTTCATTTATGTTTTTTTAATATTCATCATGCATACTTACCTTACATAAAACTTCAACAGGCGTGGACATCTTCTTTTCACTAATCTTTTCATATTTTTGTTTCTTTGTTGCAGCCTGTGGAAAAGAATAAAATCAAAAAGATATACTCAGTGCTACTGAGAAGAACCTTAGTAGTTTAATGCACTAGACATATAAACATATACCTGTGAGATTCAAGAGAAATTTTAACCCAGAATTTAAAAAATCGAAGGATAATACACCTAAAAAATTTTTTTCCCAAACTGTTAACTTCTGATATAAGTTTCTTCTCTAAGAACATAATTTTAGCTATAGGGAAAGGGTGAGTCTAATAGGAATATATGGATATTAGATTTAAGTAAAAATGGCTGGGGCCAAAATTGAGAAGCATTTTCTTTCTTTCTATATATTTTTAAGAAGCTGGGGGGATATGTTGCCCAGGCTGGAGTGCAGTAGCCATTCACAGGCTCAGCAGTAATTCTCTGTGGCCTCCAACTCCTGGCCTCAAGCAATCCTCCTGACTCAGCCTCTCAAGTAGCTGGGACTACAGGTATGCATCATCATACCCAGCTGAAAAGCATTTTCTTTCCTTTTTCCTTTTCTTTCTTTTTTTTTTTTGAGACAAGTCTCCCTCGGTTGCCCAGGCTGGAGTGCAGCTTACTGTAGCCTTGAACTCCTGGGCTCAAAGCAATCCTCCCAGCTCAGCCTCCTGAGTAACTGGGGCTATGGGCATGTGACACTACATCCTGCTATTTTTTTTTAAAGTAGAAGTGAGGTCTTGCCATATTGACCAGGCTGGTCTTGAACTCCAGGGCTCAAGTGATCCACCCGGCTGGGCCTCCCAAAGTGTTGAAGATTACAGGCATGAGCCACTATGCTTAGCCTGAAAAGCATTTTCTTAACCCATGTTCAACACAAGGGCAAAGGCATCAGATTAATACAAAAAAAGTTTGTTCATCAATTACTGACATTAATAAATGGAGTTAACTGTGTAAGTCACAATATTTTTCTAAAGTGGAAATACTCATATTGAATAAAGCCACCTACCCAAGGACTGAGCACTAGCTCACAGTCACTCAATAAATACAGGTATTTCTTTAAAGAACAGGTAAGGTACAAAAATAGCCATTAAAATTTAGGACACACCAACAGTGGTGACTCACACCTGTAATCCTAGTACTTTAGGATGCTGAAGTGGGAGAATTGTTTGAGCCCAAGAGTTTGAGACCAGTCTAGGCAACACAGTGAGGCACTGTTTCTACAAAAAAAATTTAAAAATTAGCTAGGCATGGTGGCATGTTCCTGTAGTCCCAGCTACAGGTAGAAGGCTGAGAGGTAGGAGGATTGCTTGAGCCCAGGAGTTTGAGGCTGCAGTGAGCCACATTGTGTCACTGCCCTCCGGCCTGGGCCACAGAGCAAGACCATTCCCCGTGCCCCCACCCCCACCCAAAATTAGGACACGGTGATTTATCATTAACACACACTCATAAAAGTAATGGTAAATGCCTAGCTAATAGAAACAAAATGTTAGGACATGTATTGCTGGATAAACAGGTTTTGCTGTACATAAAAACATACATTTTCAACATAATGGCAACATATTAACATGAGAAAGTCTCCACCTTTCTTAGTCCATGTCCACTTCCATCTGGATAAAGCTAGTGGCTACCAGTGGGTACCAGCTTACTGTCTCTCAGGACACTGTTCTTCAGCTGAACTAAGTTCTTACTAAAATGATCTGTTTTCATTTTCCCAAATAAAAGGTAAAAAGTAAATTAAGGTTAATTATTATCTGAGAAAAATTTCAGACTTAGAAAGGACCTTAAATCTTATCTTCTCCAATACATATTTTTATTCTAAAAAAGAGAGAGAAAAATCTGATAATGTGAGTCTGGTTTACCTTTAGCCCTTGCCATGGCAGGCTGGTTCTATTAAAATACATCAAAACATATCCTAATGATTCCATGTCATCTCGGCGACTAGAAAAGAGAACGTAATTTTATAAACTGGAAATATTATCATGAAAAACATATGAAAGAAAGCCAAGTACCCAGGAGAAATGTTCCCAAATGAGGAGGGAACACTATTTGGTGTCTTATGCAAGAAGCTACTTATTTAAGGTGTGCTACCTACCTCTAAACAAAATTTTTCCCATATAATCCAAAATAAGACAAACAACTATCTTACAATTTAATTTTAAAAGAAGAAAACGGATTTGGCTAAACAACCCTCTAAATGAGCTTAATGAACCAAGCAGGATGACATTTCTGTGTTTTGCAGAAACTCATTTTAAAAACTTCAGGAGCACTGAAAAGGAGTTACAACTTAAAACTAATTGAACATCTATATGAATGTATTCATGCATACATATCTATATACACATACATACAAATATATATTTAGAGATATATATATTTAAGGGTAGGTGTAGGTAATGCCTTGGCATACGGAAAAAGTGACATTACCGTTTAACCTAGAGTATTCAGATATTCATGGATATTTCTTAAGCCTGAAATTCTTGGTATGAGGTTGTTTAACCTGGAGGCATATCATTGTTTTTTCCCACTTATCACTTCTATGCTTGTTTTAAGGAGCGAAAAGTGACTGTAAAAGATGCAAGGAACTTGAAACTCTAGAACTCACGTGAAGAAACAGGAAGAGAGCAGAGACTGTGACTTTTTTTTTACTTGAAACTAGATCCTATTAATTTACATACTTGAGTGAAGTATAACAGGAGATAGTCCATCAATCCACTTTTGGTTTATTAGGATACTGATAACATTTTCCTTTCAAAAATAAATAATGCATTCTTCCCAAACTCAACGTGAATTACTAAAGTATAAAAAGCCCCAAATAGCTTCAAAAATATATGTACTATCTTCAGCTACAAAAAGAAAGGTCAACATTGCACTTATGCTTCTAACTTTATATCACGCAGTATTTTCCCCCCAAGAGACAACCTTCAATAACAACAAAAAATTCAAAAGATCTCATTTAACGGTCTTCTCTACACTGTCTAAAGCAACAGGTAAAATGATTAATAAACATCCTTCAAATTCTCAGCCAAGAAACATCCTCAGACATTGTAAGAAACTAAAATATTTCAAAAACCCATTGATGGCTTCTGCTGTGGCTACGATAAGCACATTCCATTTTTGAACTTACCTCTGCTCAATACCAAGATGTGCATTGATGCTAGCATACCGGGCAGTGCCAGTGAGGTTTTTATCTTCTCTGTATGGTATGTGTTGCCTTGTCCTGTTGTCTCTGTACTTTTTGGCCAAACCAAAATCAATAAGGAATAACTTTAAAAGAGAAATACAGAAACATTAGGTTTCCAACCTTGTTCAATTAAACTGCTTCTTATTCATTAAACAGTATCTATTCTACGCATTCGAATATATCAAAATAAAGTATCCTAAGTATTAATAGAACAGATAATCAACAGACTTAACACCCCCCCCATAAGCTTTTACTAGTCTTCATCAATAAATCAAGTTAAAAAAAAAAAAGTCTAGTAGTTTATCCTTGTCATCTGTAGATTTTGCAGGCCCATTTCATTACATACTCAGGGGCCTGTCTTTATAAAGTAAGCAACATATACATGCCTGACAGCAGAAGCAACAAGTGTGCTATTTGTCATGACACCTGATAGTCTATATACCTGTTACTACTGGTAAACAAACATGAGGTTTCAAAATCTAGATATAATGGCCGAGTGCAGTAGCTCACGCCTATAATCCTAGCACACTGGGTGGCTGAGGCGGGCGGATAACTTGAGGTCAGGAGTTTGAGATCAGCCTGGCCAAACATGGCAAAGTCCTATCTCTACAAAAAATACAAAAATAGCCAGGGATGGTGGCACATGCCTGTAGTCCCAGCTACGCAAGATGCTGAGGCAGGAGAATTGCTTGAACCCGGGAGGCAGAGGCTGCAGTGAGCCAAGACCACGTCACTGCACTCCAGCCTGATCACAGAGCAAAACTGTCTTAAAAAAAGGAAAAAAAAAAAAAAAAAAATCCAGATATAAGCTATCTGAACTCTTCCCTCCTACAAAGGCCACTCTTAAATGTGCCAACAGAATGCTTGTTATCTACCCTAAAAGTCTGACATTGCCAATGAAACTAAGACTTTTTATTAATAAAAACTACGACTTAGCACTGATATTATACACATGGGTCAGGTTAAACTTCTAGAAAATTTGACAAGTTGATATAAAAATCCCCCCAAAAAGCACTTAGCATTTAAATCAAGGTGGCTTACAATTAGCAGTTTAAGTGAGCTAACTAAAAACAAAACTAGTGTTTAGAACAAAATAACGTTTAGTGTTATCATGTCTATATGGTACTCAGGGAATAAGGTATTCATTTATAATGTAGCTAATTGTTGTACGTAATTCAAGTTTACACTCCAGAACTTAAGCCTTTTAAAAGCAAATAACTATTTTTATGAAAAAGAAACCCAAAACATACTCATATTTACCTCCCATATGAAAAGAAATAATCTTTACTTAAAATTTTGGCTTTTGTCATAAAATCACCTATTTGCTATGTTTTAATAAAAGTTAATCTACAGATATTAAGCTAGGCAGGTCTACGTGCCCTTACACTATATAGCCCTAGTCTACTGTGCTCCTAGTTAGTCCTAAATTTTGTAGTTCTTCTCTCCATTAGGCTATTGAGTCCCTTTTGACAGTTTATAATTTGTGATGTGCTGGCAAACTCGATCACCTAACCTATAGATTTCATGTCAATAAATAAAGCAAGTTAGTGATTTAGGTTATAAAGATCTGACTAAGTACCTCTCTTAGGAGGATGAGTAACATCTATTTCAGCCAAGCATTATAACCTATTCTCAATTATACTTTGGACAGTAAAGACACTGGCAGTTGAGCTTCAGTCACCATGTCAACAACGAGATACTGCTTTTTACTTAGTCTACTATAAAAGAATGAAGATTAAATTATTAGTAAATGTTAACTGGATGAAGACTCTCTTAAGTAAAAAGATTCAACTCCCTTCCTAAGCAATCAAGTCATTACAGGAAAATTTGTGTTGTAAAACACTAAGAAATAAAGCTCATACTTTACGTTTCTCTTGATATGAAAACCAGATCAGTACACAAATATTAAAATGAGCAAAATACATTTGTTAAGCAAACAAAAATGATGATTAAGTTCTGCAGATTCATAGTGAAAAGAAAACATGGGGAAAATAAACACAAAAGGACATTCAGCTTCATGGTATTTTAAAGTATCTGTAAGAAATACGTAGACATTGAATGAAGAGTGATTAGTACACAGAATTTCCTCCAGTTCACATTTTCTAGGATTGTTTCCTTTGGTACTTTAAAATGAAGGACAAAAGGGAAGAGCTCTGACATGAGTATGTCTAACAGTTTATTCTTGTCTAACTTTACATTCAATAGCTCCATTTGTGACTCAATAACCAGATACTTTCTCACAACCAAAAGACTGCTTTATAAAAATTCAGTGTTCACTAGAGAGTTCTTTCCTCCCACAACGCTGAAGGAGGAAATCTTATTTATCAAGAAAACTACAAATATGTAAACACGATCTTCTTAAACATCTCAATCTAAAAACAAAAATCTAAAGAGCAAATAATTTTAAATGTTCTCCTCTTATAAAAACTGAAAATACGTCAGGAAAAAAATGTTACTACTGAACAAAGATAGCCTATTCTCAGTAAACAACTGAAAGGAAAACTACTTGAAATTAAAAAAGGAAATAAAACTCCTTGTGGTTCATTACCTTCAGGTACCTATCAAGCTTCTTTAGTAGCTCTCTGTATGCTTTGCTGTTTAAAACTAGTAAATATAAACATATAATGGAAGTGTTTACATGAAACCACATGATGCCAAAGATACAACCAAAAAGCTGTAAATATGGAAAGGCAGAACCAAATGAGGAAAAGTCAGTACCAAATAAGCGTAAGAGAATGCATTTTTATTATAGGCTTTTATGTGCAAAGACACAGGCACTTCCTTCAATGGGTCAAGCTCCTTTTCTGTGGGTTTTTACTGACTACATGTTGTAAGTAAAATGTGCGTCCATTTTAAACAATGCAGCCTATTCTTCAAAGGCACAGGGAACTGAGTTGATAAATAGGGGATAATTTGACTGGGCGCAGTGGCTCATGCCTACAATCCTGGCACTTTGGGAGACCAAGGCAGGTGGATCACTTGAGGTCAGGAGTTCAAGACGAGCCTGGCCAACATGGTAAAACCCCGTCTCCATTAAAATACAAAAATTAGCTGGGCATGGTGGTGTGCACCTGTAAACCCAGCTATTCAGGAGGCTGTGGCAGAACAGCTTGAACCTGGGAGGTGGAAGTTGCAGTGGGCCGAGACCATGCCATTGCACTCTACGCTCTAGCCTGGGCAACAGAGTGAAACTCTGTCTCAAAACAAAACAAACAAAACAAAACACCAAAAACAAAAAACAAAACAAAACCAAAAACCAAAAAAAGAGGGGGGATAATTCCATAATTCCATTCACTAGAGGCACATTTTCTTCAAAATCACTGTTGCTAATTTTAGTGTTTAGTACTTGCAGCATTTTTTTTTCCTAACCAAGGGTCATAATTTCCCCTGCCCTTCTAAACTATTCACAAAGTCACTTTACTAAAAACCTAGCTAACCTGTATGTACAAAATCTAAACAATTTAATAATACAACTTTCTACGTAAATTATTAAATGATGCTACGAAATGTAAGCAAAATATGTGAATGGGTAAGTAAAACTGAGGCACTATAAAACTAGAGTTTTATTCTTATAATATGCCTAATGATCCACCATCTACTGTCTTCCTCCCACCCCTTATCTAACTAGTCACAATACTTGGTACTTCTTTGCCTGAATAAAAATAACTGAATTTCTGAAACCTTTTTTAATAGCTGGAGGTGGTTCCTGGAATAAAGTTGGGCAGTGTGGAAAAGGATTAAATGATTATCCAGATGATACATGTGGATAATTAAGGTATTACAAAGTATGTTTTTTGTTTTTTGATTACTCATGCCAATACTTCCTCTTCACTGTATACTAAACTGAATGATTAAGATTCATTTGCTCAGAAGCATGAACATTTATGAACTTAAATTTTGTGAGAAAAAAAGCTATTTAACTTCAACAAAAGTATAAGAAAATATGAAGAGTTCTACTTACAAATTTAGAAAATTAGTAGGGTGTTTTATCCAGCCTGTCAAAAACTAAATTTAATATATTTCGATGTATTACTAATGGTAATTTACTACATAGCTTGATAAGTGCTTAAGCTATGTTATTGTTATATTGTTAAGAATGCAGTATCTTCTAGCTCCAGAGCATATAATGCTCTGTAAATATCCATTTGCTAGAAGTTGAGAATACAGACTGAGGAAATAAGTTCTAGGAACACTAGATCTGAAATCTGATCTACACTTACCTGAAGTTCCTTAGGGAAGGGGAAGAGAGGTGAGGTAGAATATATTCATTATACAGCACTGAAGAACTGAATTTAAATATATTTCGTGCATTAAGTTGTGTAACTCCAAATAGATTTTTAAAAACTAACAATCTATCTCAAGTTTACTATTAGGTAAACAATTTCAATACTAGACCAACATCATTTCCTCATATGTATGTTACAGATCTAAGCATAATATCCTATTTTCATTTACCTTTTTTCTAAACTTTGTAAGTTTTAAGCAAAAGCCACAAAGAAATATCTTAGTAATGTTATGTTTGCCAAGTATGTCTGAATAATGCCAACGTAAGAGGTGCTTGAGCAAGATCTACATTCTCCAGAATTAAAACAAAACAAAAATCATCAAAATAAAACAATAAAAAAGAAAAGCACATGAATTTGGGATTGAGGTTGGAATAGGAGACAGTTTCAGACCTGGTTTAATCCTGAGAAAGATGGGTCCTGAGAAGTACTAACAGTCATGCTTCTTTTCCTCTTCCCCACTGGAGATTCTAAACACTAAACAGACAATAGAGGGTGGCAGTGCATCAAACAGTATTGCTTACATTGCAACAATGGCCGGCGCAGACAGGCAACACCGAGGCATTAGAGAAAGAACAGGGGTAGCCAAATGCCATCCTTCTTCCACCAAGCACTGTAGCTTCTCAGTTTTCCAAATAAGAATCACATGCTCAAGAACATTTGAATTCTGGAAATTACTCAGGTTTTTAATGCCACTATTTTGTGTCACTGCCTGAAACAGGGATAGCAATGGTGACATTTGGCTCTTTAATTTTTTTAATCAAAAATGGGGAATTTAGATCTGCAATCTTTGGTACCACAATCTGCCCTTCCCCCCAAAAAAAGGTTGTACGGGGGAAAAAAATCTTCAGTAAGGAAGAGGTAGAAGGCATTTAGTCACCTTAAAATTTATTTTCGTAAGCATGCAGGGCTGATTACTGGAAGAGATGAGCAAATTCACTAAGATTGGAGTGGCCACTCCTAAATATCAAATTCAGAACAATTTTCCAAATAAGAAAATTTAACTTTAAAAATTGTCCTCAAAAGTCCCCCAAAACCTTTTTTTCCCCATGAATAGAAAACTACTGGAACAAGCTGACCAAAGAATCCAGTCTCATACAACTGGCATTCTTCAAACTACAATACAGAAAACACTAAAAATCAACTACATAAACAAAACACTAATCTAAAATGTTCAAGAGCAACATTTAGCATTTGAATCTTAGTTGAGTAAAACACTTTGCTTCTACCCCAGGGCCTCTCTAAAACAATGTTAAACAGCAAGCAGCTCCACAAAATTATTTTTAATATCTGCAAGGAGAAAAGGAGACCTAAACCTCCTAAAAAGGTTTTCACCACTAGGTAACTTACATTATTAACAAGCTATTCTTAAGGGGGTTGTGGGGGGAAGGCAAAGTGATATCTAGGTCATCATTTAAATTTAAGGCAAAAACCATGTACTGCAATGTCAACGATGCAGAATAGGAATCACATGGTGATAATGGGTTTTTAGGGGGTAAGAAAACGGGAAGGAGAGGGCTGGGAAATGGCCAAGAAGATTGGAGTCAAATGGAAAAAACTGCCCCAAAATTTAAGAACAGTAATTTTTTTTTTTCAATTGAATTACCAGGCTTTACAGTAATAAAAACCTGGATACTTCAGAGAAAAGCTACAAAATATTTTTTAATGCAACTTGGGAATGACAAGATATGTGTATATTTAAACACCTTTCATTATTTAAAGCTGAACAAAAATATATAATTTCCTAAAACCTGATCAGACCAACATCAGTATCTCACATTAACAAATAACACCAATTCTAATGGTAATGGCTCCCAGTTGGCATTCATACAGGCAAACAAAGGTAAACATTTATAGCTAGACCTAAAAACACCAAACATTTCCTAATAGTTTAGCAAAACAAATGGGCATCTTCCTTCCAAAAACAAAACAAAAAAGCCACAAAAACAAAAAAGCCCCCAAGTTGTCCTGAAGTTGAGAATTTCTATCAGATAGATCATCAGATCACAACATGCTTAGTGCATTGCCAATGCTGCCTGTCTGCCCGAGCTCAACATAGTATCGTATCGATAAAGAAAGCAATTCACTCAGTAAGACTAATCATTACAGAAAAAAATGTCAACACAATTAGTTTCTAACTGCAATCATGCGCCACTAGCTAAAACCCAATCACCCCATAAATTGAACCACTCTCACAGACCCCAAATGAACACTAGTTTTGTTGTATGAATGTTCATTTCACTTGTCTACATTTTCCTTTAAAGGGAGAGGAATGGGTGGAGAACTCACCCAATTTGGCACCCAAGTAAAAAACTGTCAACTACTTTTGAAGCAGGCCCAAAAGTTACCCTTTTAAATACACAAATTCAAGGACTGAAGAATTCTCATTATCAACCATGCTCAGTCAGCAAATGTTAACACCATGGTGACAGATAAGTCAGTGTTCCCACACTGGCACAAGCACATATATTATAAAAACCCACACTTCAGAGCCAAAGGTTAAAATCTGGTTTTAAGCATTCAGGAAGAAAAGAATATGGGGGTTTTTGCTATTTTTGTAAATGAAAAATAGATACAACTGTTCAACAGTTAAATAACTTAGACAACTACAGTTCATTATACAGCCCTTAGAATTTTATATTTCCATATAGGTAACTAACCTCAGTTGGGTAAGTTGAAGAGAATTTATTTCAAGTTACTAAGTTAATGGAGTTAGCTGATTATCCTTATAGCACAATCTTTTAAAGCAACTGTCAACAGCAAATTCAACTTACTATGGCTTTTTAAAAGATTGAAAAGTTTACCAAAGCAATTCTTGTCGAAACTTTACTCTTTGTTCTTTCATGCAAAGAGCATTTGACTAACCTTATTACAGTGACGCCCAATACCCATTAGGAAGTTATCTGGTTTAATGTCTCTGTGTATAAAATTCTTTGTATGCACATATTCAATTCTACTGATCATCTGGAAAAAAAGGAAGGGAGAGATAATTGAGTTAAGCAGTAAATGAAAAAAACACATTATTTCTTAAGTATTTCAGTACCTCAATTATTTAGAGTTCACAAAGACAGTGTTAGAAAAAATGAAATGGAAAGGACAACTAAGTTCTCCATTTATTTCTAAGTTAATGGGTATCTAAGCATACACCTGCTGTGTCCTTTGGCTTCACCTTCTAGTATTAATGATTAAAACCATGGCAGGATCTAATCCCATAGGAAGACTTGGTGTTTGTGATTTTCAAATAATAAAAGGAATACCTTTAGAATTGTTTCAGTTGCTACGATAAAAGGAAATAAAATAAAAACTTCCCACACTCAATCCTAGGCCTTCTAAAGTAACCTGTTAAAATGGCCTGGTATTACCCAGACCTAATTCCATGCTATAAGATATACACATGCACACAGACCAGACACACATATATTTGGGAGTGGGAAATGTTGACAGATTGGCAGATAAAGCTATAAGTAGTTGTTAAAATTCTCATATAATCTCATTTCAAAAGTTAAATATTAAACATGCCATTCTTAAAAGCTTTCCTTAATCAATTTCTTGGAAATTATGCGAAGTCAAACATTATAGCTCAAATATCCTTTTTAATGGCTACAGATATTCTGTGGTAGAGATGTTATGTCTTCCCCAACTCACAGTATTCTCAGATTGTTTTCCACTTTCTCCTCCTATAAATAATGCCATTAATAGACATGTATCTTTACCCACTAGTGCTTTTATTTCTATGGGCTTCAAACCCCATATAATTATGGGGAGTTGCTGGGTTGAAGGGTGTATTTTTCATTTTGATAGATAATATCACATTGCCTTTCACAACAGGCTGTAACAATTTGGATTTACTCTTCTGTTTTTTTTTTTGAGACAGGGTCTCGCTCTGTCACCTAGGGTGAAGTGCAGTGAAGTGACCATAACTCACTGCTGCCTCAACCTTCCAGGCTCCAGTGATCCTCAGGCTTCACCCTCTGGAGTAGCTGAAACTGTAAGGTGCATGCCACCACACCTGGCTAATTTTTTTGCATCAGCTAATTTTTAATTTTTGGTAGAGACAGGATATCGTTATGCTGCCCAAATGCTCTTGAACTCCTAGGTTCAGGAGATCCTCCTGCCTCAACCTCCCAATGTGGAAGGATTACAGGCGTGAACTACCATGCCTGGCCTCGATTTAGGAGTAAATCCTTCCATGAGGATTTTTTTTTTTTTTTTGAGACAAGAGTCTCACTCACTCTGCTGCCCAGGCTGGAGTACAGTGGTGCAATCTCAGCTCACTGCAACCTCCGCCTTCTGGGTTCAAGCGATTCTCCCGCCTCAGCCTCCGGAGTAGTTGGGATTATAGGCATCCGCCACACGCCTGGGTACTTTTTGTATTTTTAGTAGAGACGGAGTTTTGCCATGTTGGTTTTGAGCTCCTGGCCTAAAATGATCCACCTGTCTCGGCCTCCCAAAGAGCTGGGATTACAGGCGTGAGCCACTGCGCCTGGCCCTTCTATAAGGATTTACTCTTCTATGTACTGTCAAGCTCCACTCTTTGCCTATTTTTCTTTCGGCCTATTGTCTTCTTGTTAGCTTTTAGGAGTTCTCATCATACAACAAATAATCTTTTATCTGTCATTATGTAAACAGATTTAAATTAAGTAATTTTTATTTTGACTGTTTATGGCATTTCTTGTATACAATAGAAGTTTTTTTTTTTTTTTTTTTTGAGACAGTCTCACTTTGTCACCCAAGCTGGGGTACCGTGGCAAGATCATGGCTCACAGCAGCCTCAACCTCCGGGGCTCAAGGATCGTTTCAGCTTAGCCCCCTGAGAAGCTGGGACTACAAACGTGCACGTTACCATGCCCAGCTACTTTTTGTATTTTTTGTGGAAAGTAGGGTATCGTTATGTTGCCCAGGCTGGTCTTGAACTCCTGAGCTCAAGTGATCCTCCCACTTCAGCCTCCCAAAGTGCTGGGATTGCTGGCATGAGCCACCACACCCAACCTCTATCTTTTCTATAAGACACTTACTTAGAAGTTGTATTTTTAAATAGATTCTGTATCCAAAGACTGCCAACATTATCTTTTTGTCCATATGCTCTTGCTCTTCCCAGTAGTATGTGTTAGGATTCTATTTTTTATTTGTCCCCATTTTCCCCAGAGCTTTTATTATCATGAATACACAGATTCTAAATTGTACTCTTCTACCTTGACGAATGTCTTCTGAAGCCAAATCAGTAATCTCTGGCTTAAACAACTTACACCTGTTACCTATCATCTACAGAGCAAGACTTAGGTGTTAACTACCTCAAATGAAAGCTTTCTTGTATCTCCCTTCTTCAGAATTACATTTTTTCACATTTGTCACCCGTGTACCCAACAGAGACTTCTACAACTCTACAACAAGGATGGAACATCTTATTTTTCCATCTTTCTTTGTTAGACTCTAAGTTTCTTTCTAGAGGGAAGAGACTAATTCTTATTTTTGCCACCCCAACCCCCAGCACTAAGTACAGTGGTAGGATCTCAATACATGTTCAATGTATGGATGCTTACGTGTTACTGAACAAACAAAATCTAAGCCATAACTCTTATTAGGATTCACTCATATATGCTAGTTAAAACATATTAGGCTGGGCGTGGTGGCTCACGCCTATAATCCCAGCACTTTGGGAGGCCGAGGCAGGCGGATCATGAGGTCAGGAGATCGAGACCATCCTGGCGAACACGGTGAAACCCCGTCTCTACTAAAAATACAAAAAAATTAGCCAGGCGTGGTGGCGGGCGCCTGTAGTCCCAGCTTCTAGGGAGGCTGAGGCAGGAGAATGGCGTGAACCCGGGAGGCGGAGGAGCTTGCAGTGAGCAGAGATCACTCCACTGCACTCCAGCCTGGACAACAGAGCAAGACTCCATCTCAACAACAACAAAAAAAAACAAAACAAAACAAAAAAAATTAAAGGCTTTTTTTTTTTTTCCCCTTGGAGACAGAGTCTCATTCTATCCCCCAGGCTGAGTGTAGTGGCACGATCTTTTCTCACTGCAATCTCCACCTCCTGGGTTCATGCGATTCTCATGCCTCAGCCTCCCGGGTAGCTGGGATTACAGGCGTGAGCCACCATGCTCAGCTAATTTTTGTACTTTTAGTAGAGATGGGTTTCACCATGTTGGCCAGGCTGGTCTCGAACTCCTGACCTCAGGTGATCTACCGGCCTTGGCCTCTCAAAGTGCTGGGACTATAGGCGTGAGCCACCAAGCCCGGCCGATACTAAAGGCTGTTAACTTAAAAGAGATGGGGTCTTGGCTCCATCACTCAGGCTGGAGTGCAGTGGCATTACTACAGATCACTGTAGCCTGGGAACTCCTGGACTCAAGAGATCCTCCTGTCTCAGTCTCCCAAAGTGCCAGATTACAGGCGAGAGCCAGTATGCCGGGCCACTTTTAACCTTTTAATGCTTGAGTTTGTTTTGTGCCACAAATATCACAATTTGCTCACATCTGCTTGAGCCACTCAGTACTTTTAAGGTTAAGAAGCTTGGGGAGTATCAGGTGCTCATTACATAAAATGGGTACTACTTTCTAATCCTTTGAATTATTTGTCATTGATCTATACTAGTTATATACATTTATGGGGTGTGATATTTTGATACATGTATACAATGTGTAACGATCAAATCAGGGTAGTTGGAATATTCATTACTTCAAACATTTACATTTTGTGTTGGGAACATTACAATTCTACTCTTCTAGCTTTTTTGAAATAAACGATAAGCTATTGTTAACTATAAGTTCCCTACTATACTATGTAATACTAGAACTTATTCCTCCTAACTGTATTTTTGTGCCCATTAACCTACTTCTCTTCATCCTTCTGAATTTACAAACTTACTAAAATTCCACTTCAAATACCAATTCTGTTTATCTCATTATACTTTATGACATCCAATCTATATTTTTAAATGTCATTCTCTTCATAGTATTTTTATAAGCACATCGAGTTTAACTTGAAGCATTTCCAACATTTTCCTGCCCTTAAAGGCAACAAATATTGATCAAAATAAAAAATTATACATTTCTTGATATTTACCAATTATTATCTTAATGTATTATCTTTTCCCTTAAGGTTTGTTCCTTATTCTATCTTTCTCATTTCTTAAGATCGAAATATCCAAACTTTGGCTGTAAAAACCATTTAATCTAACCTACAGCCAATGCATCAATCTAATTCATGACATCTTCAAAATTTCCTAGGTCTTAAGTAATACAAATGGTTGAGAATCCATTACAACAAGTAGCATCTACTTGGTTAAAAAATTATTCCTTAAATTACTTCAGGACCTTTTTATCCTCAAAAATATAGCTTTTCTAAGAGTCCCACACATAATACATAATATTCAATTTTGCTTAATTTAACCAAAATGTCAATATACATTTATCTACAACTACATGCATACATACACTCTAAACTCTTTCTCCAAACAAAATCTGACAATAACCTGCTATATTTGACACTAAAACTTCATCTGAAGGAGCAGATTGAAAACTACTAGACTATAGATGAGTAAGAAACCAAGATAATTCTAGTTTTTGTCTTATTCCCATAGGAAAATATCTACAAATTACATTATTTTTTTTTTCTGCCTATGCTAAGGTTAAATAGTGATGCACAGGATTTTAATACTCTGATTTATATATAATGAAATTCCAGTCAACAGTACTATTCTCAGTTTATATTCTAATCAAAATTTCACATACCTGGTCAGCTAACATAAGTACAGTTTTCATTGTGAACCTTCTTGAACAGAAATTGAAGAGGTCTTCGAGGCTAGGTCCCAGAAGATCCATGACTAGTACATTGTAGTCTTTTTCCTGACCATACCACCTAACGAAACAAAAGGAGAAGAGAGGGTATTACAAAAAGTTATCACTTAATATCATCAACCCTAAGAATAAGATAGTTTTCTTTCTCTGACTAGGTATTATTTAAGGCGACTGTTCCCCTACTTGGGAGACGAACTCACTAATTAACTACAAGGCCCAAGACAAAACAAGGGTAATGAGACTTTTTTTTCCCTGTCATGCAACTCTTCTCCTATATAGATACGACATGCATAGTAGCCTTAAAATCTCCTGTTACCAGGGCAGCTGGATTTTATACCCACTGGCCACTGATTCCTGTGGCCTTTAGCAAATTCCTTAATCTCACCTGAATTTACTTTGTAACAGAAGAAATGAAGATGACTCTATCAGTCATTCCAAAATGTTTCAGAAAGCAAAGATTCCTTTGATCTGAACTCCCATCCCAGTTCCTACCAAACTGCATTTAATCAATAACTACTTGTCCTTATTCAAAAGGGAGTCATATTTTTGCTTAGTTTCAGATCACAGAAAATAACCTGTATAACAAAGCAATGACATTCATTTGCTTTTAACTGGAATCATGTTTTAATTATCCTGGGCTGTATTACTGTATACAATGTGTCCCTAATAACTCAAGAAGTATCAATTGCCAATTTCATTTATCCCAAGGACTGAAAATCACTGCAATAAATTATTTCAAATTTTGATGCCTATGATTCTGGTAGGAGTACTTTCCTTAAAAGCAGCACTATCATTTTTCTTTCAAACTTTTCTAGATATCAAATTCTGCTAGGAAAACTGGGTAATACTTAAAATTTTGTTTAAAAAGTTATTTTAAAGCTTAAACTGGAGTCTTTTTTTGTTAACTCTGAAAAGAACCAACACCAAAATTTACCATATCTGGAAAGCTTATGTTTTAAAAATATTCAAAAGGGGAGAACAGGCTTTTCTTTCTTTTCCTTCCTTCCTCCTTATTTATCTATTTATTTATTTATTCATTTATTTTTAGACAGGGTCTCGCTCTGTTGCCAGGCTGGGGTGCAGTGGCGCAATCACAACTCACTGCAGCCTTTGACCTTCTGATCTCAAGCAATCCTCCTATTTCAGCTTCCCAAGTAGCTGGGACGATAGACGTGCCATCATGCCCAGCTAAATTTTTAAAACGTTTTTGGTACGGGCAGGGTCTTTTAAATTTCATGTAAAGGCAGAGTCTCCTTATGTTGCCCAGGCTAGTCTCTAACTTCTGGGCTCAAGAGATCCTCCTGCCTCAGCCTCCCAAAGCACTGGTATTACAGGTTGAACCACTGTACCTCACCAGCTTTTTAAATAAACTAAAATCTGTGTCAAAATTATAACAAGTATCAGTCAAGTAGGAAACTGTTTAGTGCCATTTCTTGCTTTGCTGATAAATGCCAATGATTCAAGAAAATCAATATTAAAACTAGAGTATGAGGATTTAATCTTTTAATAATATTTTTCTAGAAAATGCAATGATAACTATACAGATATGCTACTCTTGTGTTTCTTCTTTAAGAAAATAGTCTATTCTAACTAGTGGTCCTGGGCACCCATTAACATGGCATCTACCAAAACTACAGAAATTTCAGGCTTAGCACCTGAGAAAGGGCAGAGGGGAAGCCTCAAATCAAATAGTTTTAATTTCAGACCTATTCAGATAGGTCTCATAGTCAGGTATAATAAATATGCTCCCTGGAATCTTATGTTGAGAGTAAGAGATCCTAAGAGGATTATAAGCCAAAAAGTTCAGTTCCTTCCTACGACTTTTGTTTCAGTTGTTCTTGAGAACTACTTCCCAAACCTGACACGTGGATAACTGTCAAGCACACAAAAATCAAATCAATTTCCACATCCTCTTTTCAGAAAAAGATAATCCAGTAAGGGAAGAGTGTCTGCTTAACCTTCTAGAGGTCTTGCCCACTAGCTAGGAAACAAATGTGTCAACGTGATAGCAAAAGAGCCAGTTTTTTTTTTTTTTTTTTTTTGAGAGTCTCTCGCTCTGTCCCCCAGGCTGGAGTGCAGTGGTGCAATCTTGGCTCACTGCAACCTCTGCCTCCCAAGCAGCTGGGATTATAGGCACCTGCCACCACACCCAGCTATTTTTTGTATTTTTAGTAGAGACGGGGTTTCACATTGTTGGCCAGGCTGGTCTTGAACTCCTGACCCCAGGTGATCCACCTCTCGGCCTCCCAAAGTGCTGGGATTACAGGTGTGAGCCACTGCACCCAGCCAGAAGAGACAGTTTTGTCCATATTGCTTAAAACAGTGTACTAAAGCTGCTGTTATTTTCCCTCTTCCACGCTTTATTCTCCCTATGGGAATTCAACACCCTTCACATTCGCTGAAAACATTTACTTGAAAGAAGCTCACAGTGATGCTTTGGGTAATACATAAGTAACAGTATTAAAAGGTAAGTGATAAAGCAAACAAGCTGTGTTCTCCTTTCTCTTTTCCTCATTTTATTTTCTTCTGTTATTTTCCCTCTTCCTTTTTATGTGATAGGCAAATCTGGACTAGAGAGCTGTCACAAACCTACCATTATAAACATTCAACACTTGTTTAATATAAATCTAAATTGATCTAGGCTTTTAAGAAAAAGAGAACACCAAATCCAGAAAGAGCTAAGGAAGTAAAAAGGCACAAAAAGTCAAATAGGCAAAAGGGAAGGCATAAATCAACTCTTATTTATAAGACCACGTCTCAGCTCTAGACAGGTTTCCACTGATGGCTCAGATGTAAAACTACAAAAAATAAGCAAATGTTATAACCATCCATCTAAGCCCAAACACAAACCTGTAATGTAAAAGGCACAAATTCAGACTTTATATTTTCATGCAATTAACATGATTTCATAAAGAAATCATCTGCAAAGTAAGCCTCTAACAAAATCACCTGCATGTAAGCCTCTAACTCCCTTAATAATTAGAAACTGGGAAGAATTAGATGAATTGAGAAGCACACTTAAAACACACACACATTATTGCACACTCTTAACCCTTGCTTAAATTTATGAACACAAGACATATTCACTATTCTCAAAGTCAGGAGGATTAAATACTTCATTGAAAATAGCTAAAAAAAATAAGCATTTCAAAGGCATTTTTCCTTGTGGAGCAACCATGCAGTTCTAAAACAACTAGGACTTTCTTTTCTATGGACTGGTACTATAACTCCTTAAAGCTAAGAGACAGGTGTTTGCATCTTTCACACTTCCTTTGGTCTCAAGGAATATATAACTTAATTCTCTAAAGCTAGCACGTCACACCCTCCATCTGTGCTTTTCCATCTGGACTAACTCATTCAGACATTATCACACACAGATTCAGAATAAGAAGTGGTGTTCTGCTTATTCCAATCTTACTTATTCTTAGTTTCTACCTTCACCTCCATGCTTCCCACGTCTATTCTGAGAGCTTTTCTCTACCTTCAATCCCAACCTTAAAACCCAGATGCCAAAGAAACCTTCCTTATGTCACAATCCCACATTGGTCTCCTATTTCCTAGAATTCCCAAAGCCATTAACTATCGCTTGTATCCACAGTCTTAACCCCTTGACAATATTCATCTACTGTTACTTTGGTGTTTGTCTCTATACCTGGTAGGATAGAGCTTACAGCTTTATTTTTATTTGAATAGTCTTTTCACAGAACCTGAGTAATGAAAAAGCACTAACCTGATTCTCTGAGGCCATTTAAGTTTATAGTCTCAAACACCAACACAAAAACCTCACTCTTATTCTCTACTTTCTAGGCCTTCAAACTAGAAACCACAGGTCTTACTTTTAGACATTTTTAAGTACAAGATGTGTTGCTACTAAGCGTACAGTGGTAAAGTTATGTGCATATTGCAGGTACTCAGGTATTTATGAGACTAAAAAAAGTACTCCGATTTGGACTTTATTCTTCCTAATAGTCACAAAACATTTTTAAAAAATCAAGTAATTTAATGGGTGAAAGTAAAAATAATAACAATTTTAAAAAGACAAAATGTTCAGCGATCTCATTTTCCATTTGTTTCAAATCTATACCTTTAGACTTCAGTGTTACCTAAAAGTAGGCTGAAGAATGAGTTCATAATTTATACAACCATCATTACTTACTTACAGCATAATAAAAGTATCTAAGGTCTGAAGATGATGCCAAGAGAAGACAAGGTCTATCTCTCTGCTCTTATGTCCTTTCCTCTAAATGCATATCCAAATTAAATCCAATTTAAAAATTAAGACATACACAAAAAGCACAAATGTAAGACAATACATGCAAAAGTCAATGAGACTGACAAAAAATGCTAACACAATTCACACAAAAGATCAATGAGAACTAAATCTGTCTAAAGATGTATTAGGAAAATAGTCTGCTAAGTCAGATCCTGAAGGATGAACAGTGTTTTGATAAACAAAGCAAAAGAGGGCTTACCAGGCAGGGGCAAATCATTCTGGAGCATGGGCTGTCATAAAGGGAAGAGTCAAGGTGGCAGATACATAGCAGCTGTAGTATAGGTTCTTCAGTGCAAGGCTTATGAGCTTTACATGCTGTAAATAACTGGGAGAACTATTACTACAGTTTGTGGCTGAGATGTAATTAAAAATCAGTATTTATTAGCCTTGGCATCAGTATACAATATGGAAATGGAGGAGTAGGGGAAGGAATGACAATGACATGGTTACCAGTTAGGAAGTGTTATACTATAGCCGGAGATTTCAAGCTAGGGGTTTACTTTTTCCGAAAAATCTCTTCATGAAAACGGGAGTATTTGAGGAAAAAAAAATACATATTTTTCATATAAAAATAAGTATTACTATGAAACCTAGAATATTCCAGAATAAATCAGTGTGATTATTGTAATATGCACTTTAAAGTACCCAAATATATGTTAGTTCCATCACCATGACTAGGACGAAAATAACAGTAAAAAAAAATTTAATCTTCCCCTTCAGACTATCAACTTAATTAGGGGTAGTCATTATATCTGTCTTGTTCACAATCCTGTATTCCCAGCATACACAAGAAATACTCAAAACATTTGCTGAGTAAAATAATGAAAACTCATATTAGAAGCTGTACAGTCGAGGGAATGCCTGATTTGGCAGATAAGGAAAACAAAACAAGAAATGCAGAAACACTCCCTGCACTCAAAGTGAAGTCATCAGGAAGCATCTATTTATCCCTAATTCAAATAAGCCAAATAATTATAGAAGTAAAAAGTCATTTTCCAATCTTTCGGTTATTAATGTCAGAGTCTTCAGTGAACAATTAAAAAGTATCAACACTGAATCAGAGCTATAATATATCCAATTTTAACAGCACCTACAAGATATCCTGAAGATACTGTCTCTCAAACTTAGTCGCTTGCCAACCCATCATCATCCAACCTTTATGCTCCTTTTTATGGGAGCAGAAAAGGAATTTGGCCTAGCAAGATCTTGCTGAACTGTAAGAACTAGCTCAAATTGTCTCTTTAGGATACTACTGCTAACAGTTCCAGCTGCTCAGGCCGAGGGCGGTGGCTCACGCCTGTAATCCTAGCACTTTGGGAAGCTGAGGCCGGCGGATCATGAGGTCAGGAGTTCGTGACCAGTCTGACCAATATGGTGAAACCTGGTTTCTACTAAAAATACAAAAATTAACCGGGCATGGTGGTGGGCACCTATAGTACCAGCTACTCAGGAGACTGAGACAGGAGAATTGCTTGAACCCAGGCAGCAGAGGTTGCCATGAACTGAGATCTCACCATTGCACTCCAGCCTGGATGACAAAGCAAGACTCCGTTTCAAAAAAAGAAAAAACAAACAAACCAAAAAAAAAAAAAGTTCCAGCTACTCTGTTCCCCTTTCTCTAAAATCCTTTTATTTTTCCTATACACTCATATTTGTGTATGCCATTCTTAACAGCTATTTGCCATTCATTAAATACAGATATATTCTTAAAACCACAGATACGGCCGGGCACGGTGGCTCAAGCCTGTAATCCCAGCACTTTGGGAGGCCGAGACGGGCGGATCACGAGGTCAGGAGATCAAGACCATCCTGGCTAACACGGTGAAACCCTGTCTCTACTAAAAATACAAAAAAACTAGCCGGGCGAGGTGGCGGGCGCCTGTAGTCCCAGCTACTCGGGAGGCTGAGGCAGGAGAATGGCGTAAACCCAGGAGGTGGAGCTTGCAGTGAGCTGAGATCGGCCACTGCACTCCAGTCCGGGCGACAGAGCGAGACTCCGCCTCAAAAAAAAAAAAAAAAAACCACAGATACTTCTTCTCACCATACATCTCTTCTCAGAATAATGTTTTAAATACATAAAATACAAGGCATTATAAAAAAAAAATTATAGTGAAATTGAACTAGCATAAAATTACTTCTAAAAAATCAATTTTGGGGCCAGGCACGGTGGCTCACGCCTGTAATCCCAGCACTTTGGGAGGCCGAGGCGGGCGGATCACGAGAGGTCGGGAATTCGACACCAGCCTGACAAACATGGAGAAATCCTATCTCTAATAAAATACAAAATTAGCATTCCTGTAATCCAGTAACTTGGAAGGCTGAGGCAGGAGAATCGCTTGAACCCGGGAGGCGGAGGCTGCAGTGAGCCAAGATCACACCAGTGCACTCCAGCCTGGGCAACAAGAACAAAACTCTGTCTCAAAAAAAAAAAAAAAAAACAAAGAAAAGAAAAAGAAAATCAATTTTGAGCCAGGTTCAGTGGCTCAAGCCTGTAATCCCAGCACTCTGGGAGGCCAAGGTGGGAGGATCACTTGAGGTCAGGAGCTCAAGACCAGCCTAGCCAACATGGCAAAACCCTGTCTTTACTAAAAAAAAAAAAAAAAAAATTAGCCGCACATGCTGGCAGGGGCCTGCTACTCCCAGCTACTCAGGAGGCAGAGATTGCAGATTGCAGTGAGCCGAACTTGCACCACTGCACTCCAGTTTGGGCGACATAGCAAGACCCCGTCTCAAAAAAACAAAAAAAAGCAATTTGGGATATAGTAATATACACGCTTTCATTATTATTATTTTTTGAGACAGGATCTCGCTGTGTCACCCAGGCTGGAGTACAATGGTGTGATCTTGGTTCACTACGATCTCTGCCTTCCAGGTTCAAGAGATTCTCATGTCGCATCCACCTGCTGGGATTACAGGCATATGCCACCACTTCTGGCTGATTTTTGTATTTTTAGTAGAGACAGGGTTTCACCATGTTGGCCAGGCTAATCTCGAACTACTGGTCTCATGTGATCTGCCCACCTTGGCCTCCTAAAATGCTGGAATTACTGGTGTTAGCCACGGTGCCCAGCCCCACACTCTCCTTATTAATGCATTAAATATGGGAGCAGGTCTAACAAATGCTCTGATTTTGATGTAGTAATGAATATAAACCAGTAAGATACCTGCAACAATAATGTGATATAAAAATATCTGTGATTTCAGCTGGGTGCGGTGGCTCACGCTGAGATCATGCCATTGCACTCCAGCCTGGACGACAGAGCGAGACAGTCTTTAAAAAAAAAAAAAATCTGCGATTTCTAGCTGGATGCAGTGGCTCACGCCTGTAATTGCAGCACTTTGGGAGGCTGAGGCAGACAGATCACCTGAGGTCAGGAGTTTGAGACCAGCCTGGCCAACATGGTGAAACCCCATCTCTATTAAAAATGTAAATATTAGCCGGGCATGGCAGTGGGCACCTATAATCCCAGCTACTTGGGAGGCTAAGGAGAATCACTTGAACCTGGGAGGTGGGAGTTGCAGCGAGCCAAGATCATGCCATTGCACTCCAGCCTGGGCGATAAGAGCAGAACTCCGTCCACCCCCACCCCAAAATCAGTGATTTATATTGGTGACAAAGTCAAAGGTTCTGCTAAAACTCATGAGGTTTCCTACTTACACTTAAAATCAAAAAGAAATACTAGATTTGAGTGAGAGGCTCATGAAAATAAAAATGTAAATTTCCTTACCTGTCTAAATACATAGATCTCATGGGGGGTGGATATGGTTATGAACCAGGTTAAGAGCCCCTGTTCCAAACCAACTTTTGAGATAAATAGCCCGTAGAATAAGATCTAATATTTGAAAATCATGTATGTTTTGCTCAGCAATAACGTAGGCAACTAAGAAGATTTGTTTTCTCTCTTCTTGCCGCCTTGTTACTACTAATCCTTTGCTTACAACATTACCCCTAAGATGCTTGAATTATGGTACATTTTCATATTCTCCACCTTTGTTCCTTACCCTTTGCCTTCAAAGTTATGCAGATGTTCCTTAACTCCAAAAATTACAAAAACACAAAACAAAAAACTTTATCACTGTTCACTATCAAAGCTACTATTCACTTATCCATTCAATATTTAGAGTAGCTAACTAGACAAAACTAAATAATTGCTGCTTTCGGCTTATAGTGGGGAAGGGGGATAAATACCATGATGAAGGAGAGAAGAGTGCTATTGTGGGGGCACAAATTATGGGGATCCAATCTATTTTTTTAAAGGAGGCATCAGGGAAAGTTTCTCTGAAGAAGTAAGGTTGATTCTTAAAGGATAGATGGAAGAGAGCCAGGTAAAGGGGAGGATCGGCATCAGGCTGAAGTCTCGTGCTCACAAAAAACTAAGTGACATCTTAGGTTGGTACAGTGTGTAAGATGACCTTATTTTCTTCTTCAGGTAATTTTTTGAAAACCTGGTTTATATTTGCATCTTACTCTCATTTTTTCTTGGTTCCCATTAACATAGTTATTTTCCCCATAATACCCAAAGTGTTATTTCAAAGATCACAAATAACTGAGCTAGGATGCAGTTGCAAAAAAAAAAAAATTCACAAATGACCTAACTTTTGTCAGCTCTTGTCATCACTGCTCCAACATTGATAGTGATGGTATTGAGGGCCAGCATGTGGAGAACTGGAAGGAAGGTCCAGGGAGGTACCAATGTTAAAATACACTTTTTCACCGGGAAGTGGAAAATGTACTTATAGTCTTCATAATACAAATTACAAAAGCTTGATCAAAAGTTTTCTAATAGGCAAATATATAAAAGTAGATTAGTAGTTGCCTAGGGCTGACGGGAAATGGAGTGACTGACAATGGGTTCAAGATTTCTTTTTGGGATGAGGAAAATATTCTAAATTTGAATTATGGTAGTGGTTGTACAACTTTGTACATATACTAAGAAACAAACTGTACACCCTAAATAGGTTAATCTTTTTTTTTTTGAGACGGAGTCTCGCTCTGTTGCCCAAACTGGAGTGCAGTGGCCGGATCTCAGCTCACTGCAAGCTCCGCCTTTCGGGTTCATGCCATTCTCCTGCCTCAGCCTCCCGAGTAGCTGGGACTATAGGTGCCCGCC
>NW_012122932.1:3851370-3861494 GCF_000951035.1 Colobus angolensis palliatus
AAAAAAAAAAAAAAAAAGAAGGTGGCTTCCTAGAAATGTTAGCACCGGGGCTAAATTTTGAAAGATCCCTGTATTATTGTATTAGCTTATTAAATATTCTCCTAGTTCCAGTTACCCCTCTACGGTTTTACTGTGTCATTGCTCTGTTATAAAAACTAAAGGAGCCATGCGATAGCTCACACATGTAATCCCAACACTTCCGGAGGTCAAGGTGGGAGGATCACTGGAGCTCAGGAGCCTGGAGATTAGCCTAGGCCAACAAAGACAGATCCCGGTCTCTCTATAAAAAACAAAAAATTAGCCAGCGGTGGTGGCATGTGCCTGTAGTCCCCAGGAGGCTGAGGCAGGAGGATCACTTGAGCCTAGGAGGTTAAGGCTAGCCACTGCACTCCATCCTGGGTGACAGTGAGACCATGTCTCCCCCTGCCCCCAAAAAAAGGCCCTTTACCTACAAAAAAAAGCAAGAGTTTCATACATTAAAAAATTCCTAAATATGGCCTCTGCTTATCCTTTCAATTCTATATACTTACTCCCTCTTCAGATTATCCTCAGACCCTACCATTGAGACAAGTTACTTTACTGAGCACCTGTTGTGTATGGAGCTGTAACACAGCCAAATCCCAAACCCTCTAAGTCTCATTTCTTTCCTACTTCTTGGATACAAATTATCTCCTCCTAAAAACTTACTTTCTTTAACTTCAACAGCCCATTATCCTGACTCTCCTCCTGCTGTATTAATTCCAAATTTCTTCTCCTGAGTCCTCACCTCTCAATTTACTTTCTCTACTATCACTTATATGCTGATCTTGCTTAGATCTAACCGAGTCCCAATTCCCTGGCCTAGGCTCAGTTCTGTATTTGCTGCTAACTTAACTACACAAGAGTAAAACACAGGATATGCCATTCACCTTAATTTCAACATGTCCAAAGCCATTATCATCCACCATACTTGTAAAATATTAAAATTGGCACCCCTTCCTAACTCCCTAATTCAAACCTCAAATTCTTAAGGCTCAAGTGACTTACCTCCACTCCTCAAAAAGGGGTAACATGTACATTAAAAAGTTTCAGAAAAAAAAAGAAATCAAACATACTCCTACAAAATATTCCCTAATACACTGTTAAGAGACCAAATGGCTTTCTTTTTGTTTCTTTGTTTTTGCTTTGAAATGGAGTGTCACTCTGTTGCCCAGACTGGAATGTACTGGCATAATCTTGGCTCACTGCAACCTCTGCCTCTGAGGTTCAGGTGATTCTCCCGCCTCAGCCTCCTGAGTAGCTGGGATTACAGGCACATGCTGCCACACTCAGCTAATTTTTCTGTGTGTTTTGAGTAGAGACAGGGTTTTGCCATGTTGGGCGAGCTGGTCTTGAACTCCTGACTTCAAGTGATCCACCTGCCTCAGCCTCCCAAAGTGCTGAGATTACAGGGGTGAGCCACCATGCCCGGCCACCAAATGGTTTTTTTTTGTTTGTTTGTTTGTTTTTTGAGACGGAATTTTGCTCATTGCCCGGACTGGAATACAATGGCGTGATCTCGGCTCACCACAACCTCTGCCTCCTAGGTTCAAGTGATTCTCCTGCCTCAGCCTCCCAACTAGCTGGTATTACAGGCATGCACCACCACACCCGATTGATTTTGTATTTTTAGTAGATATGGGGTTTCTCCATGTTGGTCAGACTGGTCTCGAACAACCAACCTCAGGTGATCCGCCCGCCTCGGCCTCCCAAAGTGCTGGGATTACAGTAGTGAGCCACCGTGCCCAGCCTCAAATGGTTTTCTTCAGGGTAATATTTGCACTGTAAGTTAGCACTTGTATTACAGATAGTGTTTTCTGTATGAAGATACTAAGAGAACAAATAGCTGGATGAAGGGAACACTTCCCCCTACTTTTTATTAATTAATTTGCTTAGCAAATCCTCTTTAAATGGATAGAGCTAAGTATTTTAGATAAGAAACTGTAGATGAAAACTATACAAAAAGGCAAAACTAAATTATCTACATTAGTGGAGAAAATGAATACAAAAAGAAAAAAATGAACATTCCAAAGTTTGATATAATGTTTGTTTTAAGTAGCAAATACAAAAGAAACAACACAAGGTCTGGACTGGAAACATAACACACAGCAAAGAGGAAAACGAAAATGGAGAAGAAGGGATTATTATTCTTATTACAAAAAGCAGTTGCCCAGCCAGACGCAGTGGCTCATGCCTGTAATCTCAGCACTTTGGGAGGCTGAGGCAGGTGGATCACTTGAGGTCGGGAGTTTGAGACCACCCTGGCCAACATGGTGAAATCCCATCTTTATTCAGAGTATAAAAATTAGCCGGGTGCAGTGGCGGGTACCTGTAATTCCAGCTACTCAGGGAGCTGAGGCAGGAGAATCGCTTGAACCCAGGAGGCAGAGGCTGCAGTGAGCCGAGATCGCGCCACTGCACTCCAAGCCTGAGGAACAGAGCGAGACTCCGTCTCTAGGGAAAAACAAACAAAAAACAGTTGGCCAGCAACCAAGACAACACCATTTCCTACAACAGCCACAGCACTCAGCAAAATTCACTAAATACCCTCAACAGCTTGATACAATGAAGCGCCAAAAATCTCAGCACAGAATTTCTCAGTGTGGTTCTCTGGTCTTCAGTAGAAATTCCTTGTGGTAATTATATAAAAACAAAAATAAAAACAAATAAAAAACAAAGAAACAAAAAAAACAACTCTTGGTCTCTACTCCAGAATTGGTCAAACAAAAATCTGTTGGTAGTGCAGTGTAACCTGCATTTTTTTACAAACTCTGTAGGTGGTAATTATTTATACACAGCTGAGGTTTGAAAAATGCTGACTTATCAGGATTCACACAAATAGAGTCTTAACGGTCCTACTGTTGCAACTAACCAAGGCAATCTCCAAATGTTTCAGAGTACTGTTTAAGGTTCATCTCAATATGCTACCCTTTTAAGTAAACATTCATGTCCTCACATAGTTTGAGATTTAGACACCTTTTCTCCTAATTTTTAGGAGGAGACAAATTCACAATTATATGCCAGGCTCACAGCAGATGCTCAAAAAGAATGCAAGCCTCACAAAATCACTGTCTGTTCAATGAAGTGTGCTCAGTTGTTTTTTTGAGACAGAGTTTCACTCTCATAGCCCAGGCTGGAGTGCAATGGCGCAATCCCGGCTCACCGCAACCTCTGCCTCCCAGGTTCGGGCGATTCTCCCGCCTC
The DNA here is from genome assembly GCF_000951035.1 of Colobus angolensis palliatus. NCBI lineage: Eukaryota > Metazoa > Chordata > Mammalia > Primates > Cercopithecidae > Colobus > Colobus angolensis. The sequence continues at coordinate 3,854,593 of NW_012122932.1, forward strand.
AGCCTCCCTAGTAGCTGGGATTACAGGCACATGCCACCACGCTCAGCTAATTTTGTATTTTTAGTAGAGATGGGGTTTCTCCATGTTGGTCAGGCTGGTCTTGAACTCCCCACCTCAGGTGATCCGCCCGCCTTGGCCTCCCAAAGTGCTGGGGTTACAGGCGTGAGCCACCGCGCCCGGCTGCCCAGTTTTTTACACTGTGTCTGGCACAGGGTAGGTACCCTCATGTGAATGTCAACTGAATGAAAGAAATGCTTGTTCTCTACAAGGTACTGTACAAGGTGTTGTATGTTAAATTCACCAAGACAGTCTCAAACTATCAGAGCTCTCATATGAAGAGTAGAAGCTAACAACACTCCTTTCTCTAAGAGAAATAAAAAATAATATTATGGAGGTTCAAAAATGGGAACACTCAGATTTCTGTTAAGTAGAGCTTGGTGGTAATAATTCAATCAAGGGCAAACAGCCAAACACAAAACCAAACTCAACCTAAATAAACAGTGAATGGCTGGGCACAGTGGCTCACACCTGTAATCCTAGCACTTTGGGAGGTCAAAGCAGCTGGATCACTTGAGACCAGGAGTTCAAGACCAGCCTGGCCAACGAGAAACCCCATCTCAACTAAAAATACAAAATTAGCTGGGTGTGGTGGCGCATGCCCGTAATCCCAGCTACTCAGGAGGCTGAGGCAGGAGAATCACTTGAACCCAGGAGGCGGATATTGCAATGAGCCGAGACTGTGCCATCGCACTCCAGCCTGGACAACAAGAGCAAAACTCCGTCTCAAAAAAAAAAAAAAAAATTAAATGTATATAGTTATATAATAAAAATAGAATTTCATTATTGTACTCAGCACAATAAGAAACACAAGATAACTCTACGAGTAAGACAGTTCTCTCCCTCAAGGAGTTTCTAGAATGTATTCTTGTAGGAATGCATCTGAAATTACTTTCCAGAAATCAAAGCATTTGATTACATGGGATTATAGTGTACTTTCCAGTATCATGATGCCTATTACAGGATTTCCCGAATTAATCTCCTAATTCTAGGAGGAAGTATATAAATTAAGAACACAGCCTTACAGCCTGGGCAACACAATGAGACTCTATTTCTAAAAAATAAAAATAAAAATAAAAATTAGCCAAGTGTAGTGGTGTATGCCTGTAGTCTCAGCTACTTAGAAGGCTGAGATAGGACGATCACTGGAGCCCAGGAGTTCAAGGCTGCAGTAAACTATGATTGAGCCACTGTACTCCAGGCCTAGGTGGCCTAGCAAGAACCCAACTCTTTAAAAAAAAAAAAAAGAGAGAGAGAAAAGAGTACAGCCTTATTAGGTTGTAGCTCTAGGAAAAGATGGGGGTTGATGGGTGTGAGTAGCAAAGTAAAAATTATTAATTGTTATTAATTATTATATTTTGGGGATTAATAACAATCATTGTTACATATAAAAATCACCTGGAGAGTTTTTAAAAATCATGACACCTACATCATATCCCAATTTAATTAAATCAAAATACCTGTGGTTAGGGATCTTTTTTTTTTTTTTAAGTTTGCCATTTGATTCCATTTGCAGCAAAATTTGAGAACCACTGGTAGAGCTGAAAGATGCAGCAGGACCTGTACAAATCACACATTAGCTGCGTGACTTTAGGCAAATTAACCACTTTGACTCACATACTTTATATGAAACATCAACTTACAAGATTGGTGTAATGATTAAATGAGACCATATGCAATGCCTGGATAATATTGGACTCTTTTTGTTGTATGCAGAGGGAAAAAAGAATGTTTAGCCACACTGAATTCAACCAATTATTCCCTTATTTCAAAAGTACTTATCAACATTACGAATAACTAAAAGGCAATTATACCTTAAAGTTAGAACAAATCATTATATCAGAGAACAAGAGGCATCTTTTGTCCTACTACTGATTCCATCAATTTATGTTATGCATTAAAAAACTCTTAAGGCCTTGTTGGGCTTTCAAAAACCCTTTTATAAGTAAAACCTGACTTTACAAATTATATAATTCATCCTATTAATAGGTTCAAAGCTACACAGCATCACAGGCAGAACCCTGACTCATAATACAATGCTCTTTCCATTTCCGTTTATGTTGAGGATCGAAATGTACTCTCTTCAGCTAAACCTTTTTGTACAGCACTTTCAAAATCCCCATTAAAAGGCCGTAACATGCCCCACTGCTCACACTGACAAGAAAAAGGCAGTATTCTAGTTCTTCGAAGGACAGCAAGGTAAAGATATCAATGATCACTGAATACCATACTCACTACCATCACCTGCAACACAACCACCATCTGATAACTTTGTCAGATAAATCCTACAGTGTACCTTATGGTGATAAACAGACTATTAATCTATAGTAAAACCAACATCAAAATAATGCTTAACTGGGGACTGGGGAGAAAAATAATGCTTAGCTGTAATCCAAAAGACAGACTTAAAAAATAAGTAAATAAAATAAAACTAACACTGTCACAGATTAGAACTTACCAAGGACGAGCAGTGTGTGCATACAAAGAAAAAATCAAATAGTCCTTATCTCAATAAGGATGTAGGTTACACCAACATATGCATTTGTCAAAACTGATCTGGCAGGGTATGGTGGCTCACGCCTGTCAATCCTAGCACTTTGATAGGTCAAGGTGGGCGGATCACAAAGTCAGGAGTTCAAGACCAGCCTGGCCAATATGGTGAAACCCCGTTTCTACAAAAACACAAAAAAATTAGCCGGGTATGGCGGGCACCTGTAGTCCCAGCTACTCCAGAGGCTGAGCCAGGAGAATCACTTGAACCCGGGAGGCAGAGTTTGCAGTGAGCAGAGATTGCACCACTGCACTCCAACCGGGGCAACAGAGCAAGACTCCATCTCAAAAAATAAAAATCCCACTAAAACATGCATTAGTTTATGCTATGTTAGTACTGGTCAACCGATTTTCTTTCTTCTTTTTTTTTCTTTTTTTGAGATGGAGTCTCCGTCTGTCACCCAGGCCAGAGCGCGGTGGCGTGATCTCGGCTCACAGAAACCTCCATCTCCTAGGATCAAGTGGTTCTCCTGCCTCAGCCTCCCAGGTAGCTGGGATTACAGGCACCTGACACCATGGCCAGCTAATTTTTGTATTTTTAGTAGAGATGGGATTTCACCATGTTGGCCAGGCTGGTGTTGAACTCCTGACTTAAAGTGATCCACCCGCCTTGGCCTCCCAAAGTGCTGGGATTACAGGTGTGGCATGAGCTACCACACCTGGCCAGTCAACCAAAATTTTAAGGCCACCTGAGATTGAAATTAGAAGCAAAAACAGTAACAAAATAAAGCATCATTTTACCTGTGTTCATACACTGAACACCAAGTTAAATGATGAAAGTTATGAAGACACTCATATAAGCTCAGAAAAACTTATGTTAAACTCAAGGACTAACTTTGTAACATTTGTTCCAAATTCTAACTTTTCATTTTACAGAATTCTTGACAGCAAAAATCCCTGGTAAACAGTGACAGATCATGAGAAAACCAAGACTTAATGATATTTTAGGTACAACTTAAATATACTTTAAAACAAAATGACCCAGCCCGGTGTAATCCCAGCACTTTGGGAGGCTGATCACTTGAGGGTGGATCACTTGAGGTCAGGAGTTCGAGACCAGCCTGGCCAATACGGTGAAACCTCATCTCTACTAAAAATACAAAAAAATTAGTCAGGCATGGTGGTATATGCCTGTAGTCCTAGCTACTCAGGAGGCTGAGGCAGAAGAATCACTTGAACCCGGGAAGTGGAGGTTGTAGTAAGCCAAGATCACACCATTGCACTCCAGTCTGGGCAACGGAGCGAGACTCCATCTCAAAAAAATAAAAGATCTAGCTCCAGAAATGACTAAAGCCAAGGGTCCTTGATCCCTGGGACACTGATCGGTATCCAGTATAGAAGCAAAGTGAAACTTCATCTGTATTTCCAGCCACTCCCCAATGCTGGCATTACCGCCTGAGCTCCGCCTCCTGTCAGATCAACAGCAGAATTAGATTCTCATAGGAGTGCAAACCCTGCTGTGAACTGCAGGGATCTAGGTTGTGCATTCCTTATGAGAATCTAATGCCTGATGATCTGTTACTGTCTCCCATGACTCCCAGATGGAACCATTTAGTTGCAGGAAAGCAAGCCCAGGGCTCCCATTGATTCTACATTAAGGTGAGTTGTATAATTATTTCATTATATGTTACAATATAATAATAATAGAAATCAAGTGCACAATAAATGTAATGCACTTGAATCATCTCAAAATCATTCCCACCCCCACCCCACGGCCCTACTAGTTCTGGTCTGTGGAAAAACTGTCTTCCACAAAACCTGTCCCTGGTGCCAAAAAGGCTGGGGACCACTGACTAAAGCCAAGGAATAACCCACATACTTTACATGGGTTCCAGTATTTACTCCAAAATGAGATATAAATATATACACACACACACACACACACATTTTTTTTTTTTTTTTTTTTTTTTTTTTTTTTTTGAGACAGAGTCTTGCTCTGTCACCCAGGCTGGAGTGCAGTGGCGTGATCTCAGCTCACTGCAACCTCTTCCTCCCGGGCTCAAGCAATTCTCCTGACTCAGCCTCCCGAGTAGCTGGGACTACAGGCGCACACCACCATGCTTGGCTAATTTTTATATTTCAGTAGAGATAGGGTTTCACCATGTGGGCCAGCCTGGTTTTGAACTCCTGACCTCAGGTGATCCACCTGTCTCAGCCTCCCAAAGTGCTGGGATTACAGGTGCGAACGACCACGCCTTGCCACAAATTAATAATTTCTAACAAGATTTTATCCTGCAATCCACAGATTCAAAAGGGAGAATAAGAACACCCTGAATCATAAGCATCTAATTAAATACAAATAGGTTACTTCTATTTACATAAGAGCTCTTCAGCTTCTCTATGAGGCAAAATGCCAACAAGTGAAGAAGTACAGGATGGCTCTCCAGCATCAAATGGAACGATATGGAGGGTGTGAACAGGCATGATTTGGGCGTGACATAAAGGCGATAATGATTCTCAGGAGAACTGGAAGTTAGGACACTCTAGTAACTCCCCTGAGATTCAACAGTCTAATTTGTATTAGTAGGAATAGGGCTACATACATCTCTAACATTTTGTTCAGATTAAAATGCTACCTAGCATTATTACATTATCTCATAAGCCAGTATAAAGCAGCTCCATGAATTCAGTTTTCCTTCGAGTTAAAAAGCACATTTTTCGTGATCTGTGATGTATGTTTTCCTGTTTGTTTTTTTTTTAAGTCCAAGCTAAGCATGGATACTATAATATATCTTAATGAAGACATACCCAAAGCAGCATCATCTGTTCTCTGGTAACAGCCATTATGTTATTCACAGGATATATGCTCAGTGCCAAAGATAAGATTAAGCTGCTTTTAAAAGTGAAGAGTAAGGATTAACTAGTGCTTTATAAATACGTTCTAAAACATTTGACCTTCAGACACAGAGGGCAAAAATAGTGATTAAAAAACACTAGGCAGCTGGGAGAGGAGGCATTCATCTGCAGTCCCAGCTACTCAGGAGGCTGAGGGGCAGGAGGATCATTTGAGTCCAGGAGTTTGAGGCTGTAGTGTGCTATTATCATGCTTCTGAATAGCCACTACCTCTGCCTGGGTGACAGAGCAAGAACCTGCCGCTAAAAATAAAAATAATAAAAGATGAAAGAAAAATAGGAAAAACAAGAAAGGAAGGCAGTAGTAGACACAATATCAAACTGCTGGAATGCTTTCTTTCTAGCTACTATCCTTTGAAAATAGGTCTTAAAATTCCAGGACTAAAAGGCCTTAGGATCAATGAGGCCAGTGACACTTTTAAGTAGGGAACCCTTGTTCAAACAAAACCCCACCCAAAAGCTCAGTATGCAAAGGCAAATGGAAATGAGTATTTAGCTGGCAAAAGAAGCCCTAAATCTTTCTGTTCAGCACCCTCCTTTTCATTTAGAACAATCCTTTTTTTATTTTCTAAATGAGGAAACAGATGGGCTCACACAGATTAAGGAACTGACTGACTGTAGATCACCCAGTCAATACCACATGGCAGATCTACAGCTCAAACCTCCAAAACCTATCTAGATAAGAATTTTTCGATATGTCATAATTATTTCTTGGGTTGCTGCACAGTTGCTGATGCCTATAATCCCAGCGCTTTGGGGGGCCGAGGTAGGAGGAGCACTTGAGCTCAGGAGTACAAGACCAGCCTGGGCAATATAGCAAGAGCCCATCTATATAAAAATAATAATAAATTTTTTAAATTGTTCATTTGGAGAACTTATTAATTCAATCGAGAATGGAACACACAAAAAAAGGTTTTAACAGAAACTCAATACAGCTGACCCTTGAACAAAAGGGGCTTGAAATGCACAGGTCCACTTATACACAGGTTTTTTTCTGCCTCTGCTACCCAAACAAGATCAACCCCTCTTCTTCCTCCTCAACCCAAAGTGAGGATGATGAGGGTGAAGAGCTATATATATATATATATGTGTGTGTGTGTGTGCGTGTATATACATATATATATATAGTTATTGACCATTCATGTTATTGGTAAAGCTATCAGTGAACAGTAGGCTACTAGTAGTTAAGTTTTTGGGGAGTCAAAAGTGGTCCATGCCTGTAATCCCAGCACTTTGGCAGGCCAAGGTGGGTGGATCATCTGAGGTCAGAAGTTTGAGACTAGCCTGGCCATCACAGTGAAACCCCGTCTTCACCAAAAATACAAAACTTAGCTGAGTGTGGCGGCGTGCCTGTAATCCCATGAACCTGGGAGGCAGAGGTTGCAGTGAGTCAAGACCACACCATTGCACTCCAGCCTTGGGAAAGAGCAAGATTCCATCTC
>NW_012122932.1:3862372-3872038 GCF_000951035.1 Colobus angolensis palliatus
CACCAGGTTAATTTTTTTTTTTTTTTTGTATTTTAGTAGAGACAGGGTTTCACCTGTCTCTACTGCCCAGGCTGGTCTCGAACTCCTGAGCTCAAGCAATCTGCCCACCTCGGCCTCCAAAGTGCTAGGATTACAGGCGTGAGCCATAGCGCCCAGTTTATCCTTGCTCTTCACTCTGGATGCTATGCTTCTTAACAATAGGTCTCTCAAATTACACAGGAAGGACCTGATTAAGCAGGTCATCTATGCAGGCCAGGTAATTTTCAGTCTCTGTTGTAAGATTGTACCAAAGTATCTTTAAAGCAAATTCTGGCTGGGTGCGGTGGCTCATGCCTGTAATCCTAGCGCTTTGGGAGGCCGAGGCGAGCAGATCATGAGGTCAAGAGACAGAGACCATCCTGGCCAACATGGTAAAGCCCTGTCTCTATTAATAACACAAAAATTAGCTGGGCATGGTAGCATGTGCCTGTAGTCCCAGCTACTCAGGAGGCTGAGGCAGGAGAATCGCTTGAACCCAGGAGGTGGAGGTTGCAGTGAGCCAGGACTGTACCACTGCACTCCAGCGTGGTGACAGAGTGAGACTCCATGTCAAAAAAAAAAAGCAAATCCTACAAGGAGTTTTGTAACAGAAAACATAGGGAAGTGATTGAACAAATTTGTATATGAAGGATAAAGGCAGCAAAATGTAATTTTTTAAAATTAGTGACAACACTTCTAAAACAACAGATAACACATAACTTTTATCTAGCTAACACTAAATAGTCAACTTAATTCAATACTTACCAAGTAAATATTTATTAAATACACACCATGCACAGGTGATACAGAAATAGTGGGGAACAAACTGAGGGGGATGGGAAGATGTTGCTATCCAAATAAAGAACGTTTACGTAAATCTTTATCCTTTTCGCTTCAATGGAAACAGTTTTTTGTTTTTTTTTTTTTTACATTTCACTTTAAAACCAATGAACCACTTTTGTTTCCATATACCTGACCCTATCACTCCTAAAGCAAATTTACCCTTTCCACACTCTCATCCAATTACTGTGTTCTGCCTTAGAGACTACACCCAGAAGCCACACTCTGTTCTTGGATGCCTTACCAAACCAGTTCACCAAGCTTTCTTCCTAAGAGTCAGATCCTGAAATCCCATCTCCTCTCTCAGGAAGCCTTAACTTGAAAGCCAGGTTAATCTGTTTAGCCCCACCCACAGGCAGCTTAAAACTACCATAAGTCTCTCTGCACTCACCACCTTATAATAGGCACCTATTACTATAATTCTGCTCAGAAGTTAATTTATTCATGTGCTTATTCAGTACATTACTCATTGCCCTTATGGGTCTGTATCAGGTCTTAAATAAAAGCTAACAGATAAAAGGACATGTACTGTACTTGGGTTTAGCACTGAAAATGACAATGCTTAATGCTTTTTGAAAATGATTTCAAATACATTAAATTTAACCTGATTTGTGAAATTTATAAAATCTCCCAACATAGACGAATCTCAAAAACATTATGTTAAGTGAAAAGTGCCAGACACAAATGACCTCATTTTGTATGATTCCATTTATATGAAATTCTAGAAAAAACTATAGTGATGGAAAGCAAATCAGGAGTGAGGGGCCTTATTTTCCCACATAGGAGGTTTTTTTCTTAAAGGCAAGAATGATTTAAAAACCTCAAATCTATATCATCTCAGATTTCACATTAATATTCACCTCATAAAAGAAATTTGGGCCGGGTGCGGTGGCTCAAGCCTGTAATCCCAGCACTTTGGGAGGCCGAGACGGGCGGATCACGAGGTCAGGAGATCGAGACCATCCTGGCTAACACGGTGAAACCCCGTCTCTACTAAAAAATACAAAAAACTAGCCGGGCGAGGTGGCGGGCGCCTGTAGTCCCAGCTACTCGGGAGGCTGAGGCAGGAGAATGGTGTGAACCCGGGAGGCGGAGCTTGCAGTGAGCTGAGATCCGGCCACTGCACTCTAGCCTGGGCGACAGAGCGAGACTCCGTCTCAAAAAAAAAAAAAAAAAAAAATTTGGAATTTTCTTCCAAAAGATTTACTTGCTCATTTACAACCAACAGCACATTTTATCATTCAATTCTCCATTCAAACTGTAAATCAGCATTGGAACTTTGTTTCTTTTTTTGTGTGTGTGTGTGTTTTTTTTGATGGAGTCTCGCTTTGTCGCCAGGCTGGAGTGCGGTGGCGCCATCTCGGCTCACGGCAACCTCCAACTCCCAGGTTCAAGCTATTCTCCTGCTTCAGCCTCCCGAGTAGCTGGGATTACAGGCACACGCCACCATGCCCAGCTAATTTTTGTATTTTTAGTAGAGACGGGGTTCCACCATGTTGGCCAGGCTGGTGTTGAACTCCTGACTTCAAGTGACCCGCCTGCCTTGGCCTCCTAAAGTGCTTGGATTACAGGCATGAGCCACCATGCCCGGCTGGAACTTTTTTTAAGGACAATTTTATTTGGGTTGGTTCCATGTAAAGACTATGCAACCCAGTCCTTAACTCAAGATACAAAAAATACAAACTGGAATAGAAATAGGGGCTACAGGCCGGGCCTAGTGGCTCACGCCTATAATCCCAGCACTTTGGGAGGCTGAGGCAGGTAGACCAACTGAAGTCAGGAGTTGGAGACCAGCATGGCCAACATAGCAAAACCTTGTCTCTACTAAAAATCAAAAATTAGCCTGGCATAGTAGTGCAAGCCTGTAATTCCAGCTACTTGGGAGGCTGAGGCAGGAGAATCACTTGAACCTGGGAGGCAGAGGCTGCAGTTAGCCAAGGTTGCGCCACTGCACTCCAGCCTGGGCAACAGAGTAAGACTTCGTTTCAAAAGAAAAAAAAGTCGGGCACGGTGGCTCATGCCTGTAATCCCAGCACTGTGGGAGGCCGAGGCAGGTGGATCAGCTAAGGTCAGGGGTTCGAGTACAGCCTGGCCAACATGGTGAAACTAAAATACAAAAATTAGCTGGGTGTGGTGGCGGGCGCCTGTAATCCCAGCTACTCAGGAGGCTGAGGCACTAGAATCGCTTGAACCCAGGAGGCAGAGGTTGCAGTGAGCCAAGATCGTGCCACTCACTGCACTCCAGCTTGATCGACAAGAGCGAAAACTCAGTCTCAAAAAAAAAAAGTCTCCAGTAAACAGTAAATACCATTCTCAGCTATTCTGAGTATTTTTGCAGATGTTATTTTAGATTATTGCTGGAAAACAGCTTGGTTTTAAACTATATTTTAGTCTCCATTCCATGAAGAGGCTCTTTAATCCCAAAAGTTAAAACATTACTCTAAAACCCTCCAAAGTTAACCATTTGACAGAACAATGTCTTTCTATCTCGTCATCTTTTATACTCGTTACTGCTATTTGCACTCACCAATATTCCACACCAACAAAGGCCGCAATTTCTCTGATATTAAGATTTACTGACAAACTCAACAGGTTAAAATTACTTATCAAAGTGTGGCTACGTGATTAAGATTTCTTTTAATACAACTGATTTGAGTAAATTCTAACATAGTTGGTGCTGCTCAAACTGCCTTTGCCACTACCTATACAAATTTAGTCCCGACTGAAATGTGCCAAACATGACCATTCACGAAAGGAAAGAGTAATTAACAATTTTAAAGGAACCACAAAGGATTTTACATAGTATAATTCAACAATTTCGTGTCACATCTGCTGCAGAGATCACAAACATTGTCACTATGCCATCTCCTTCCTCGAACCCCCACACTGCCTCCTGCAGCTTTATTCTCGGCTTTTCAAAGGTTTAATCCACTCGGGGCTGCTAAAGGAGGAATCAAGGAAGTATAACTTGTGAACCCAAGCTGAGAAAAGGGCAGGAATATGAGGTTGAGTCACGTCGTTCCGCCATTTTCTAAGCGGAGGAGGAAGACATGTTGGAACAAAAACACAACAAAAGAGCAGCCATTTCCCAAGCCAGCTCCAATAGCAACTCGAACTGACACTGCCGGGTCGCTTCAGCACCTTCACATCCACTTCACTGGACAAACCTAAGAACATCAGACGTGCCGCCGTAAAAAAGGCAGCAGCTAACCCTTCCGCGTAGGGATCAAAGATGACCCGCACGCATAACTGCAAACGAAAGCTTCGGGAAGAGAATGACGGAAGCAAAATGGAGCAGTATAATACAATGAAATAAGTTGGCAAACTGAAATTTACTCAGTGATTGCGATGACTTACAGGAAACCACCAGCTACAGAGAACCCAGGTAACTAAAACAAGACCCGGATTCAGCTGGTCTCATTACCTGCCTCTACCCACTTCCTCATTCCGTGCTTCCCTCAGCGGATCGCCTACATGCACGGGGTTCTTACCGTATGTGGGGGATGCCAACCCCACCTTGAAGAATCTTATAGAGCTTGCTCTCGTACAGCAACTGGGGATGCCTGGCCTTCTGAGATTCTAGCTTCACTGCCACTTCCTGCAGGGGAAAGAGGGGATGATGGCATCAACATCCCTACGGATTCAATGTCACTTAGGAAAGGAGAGAGACATTAGCAAAATTCCAAGTCGCGACTACAAGGAAGAAGTGAAAAGCTGGAAAAAGAAAGCTCTCTGTAATTATGAAACGAGGCAACTAGCCTCAAAGGCCTCTTCAGGGGGTAGTGACGAAATCCGTACGTCCTCTAAAGTGCAGGAAAATGATTCATCCAGAAAAAAGAGGCAACCTCTGAACGTAGTGAGAGGTTTTTAAGGAACTAGGCGATCGGAAACTGTTCTAATTGGAACAAGAGGCCCAGTAGGATTAAAAACTAAAAAAAAGAAAAGAAAAGCATGGGAATCACAGAAAGAGGATTTTGCCGTTTCCACCTTAAAAGTCGGTTAAAAAAAAAAAGCTCGATGAAGGGACATTTATGGGATGTGTTTAACAAGCTGGGAAACTAGTTCCCCCAACCTTTCTATCGGGTTCTTGACCCTTATAGGGAGAGAGCGGGCGAGGATCGTAAGCCAGGAAAACTAGCTCCCTGGACTCCCTGGCAAGTGCGTGCGGTGAGGAGAGGCCCGAGCACTTTGGGGGTGCGCGGTGGTGGTGGGGGGAATGAGGAAAAGCGCAGCGTTATCGTGAACCCCACCCCAGGTGATTACCTCGCCGTTGGTGATGTTGATCGCCAGATAGATGTCCCCAAAGGAGCCAGACCCGATCTTCCGTACCAGTTTATATTTCCCTCCGACAATGAATTCAGCCTTAGAGCCGCTGCTACTCGCCATCCTGAGAAACGAAGATGGAGGCTGGGGCCAAGCCCCGACACCTCTGGGAAGACGACGGAGGCCTCTGGGGCTCCTACAATGGGCAAGGCTAAGGAGGAAGGCGGCAAGAAACAGAACACGGAGGCCTTTACCGGCGTTCGGGGCCCAGAATCAGCCGAGGGGAACCTGATCACCACCACTCAGTCAGGTTTCTTTTTGCCAGGCCGCAGTTTGTGAAAGGCTTCTCGCGGTTACCAGGCTGGGCCACTTGTTTCTCGGCGGCCGCCGCTGCCTCGCTTGCGCGGCGACGTCGCGGGCTGGAAAAGGGGCGCGGTGAGCTAGGGCGGCGATACCGCTACCACCACTGCCGCCGGCTCCGGCCCAGAGGGACCCCTGTCACTCCGCCGACGCCGCCATCTTGTTACTCCAGCTCCAGCCAACACAAAATGCCCCCAGTCCCCGGGAGCCGCTTCTTCACGGCGCAGAGCACTCTGGGAAACGGATCTGGGGCTCTCGCTCCGAAGGATGGGCAGCGAGAGGGCGGAACCGGATCCGTGAGAGTCGCGGCCCACGCTCCGAGCGTCACCCTGTCACCGCCCAGTAGCGCATGAGCGCTGCAACTCCTGCTGACTGCGCAGGCGTGCCGCGGCCTGCCTCACCCCGCCCCGGGTTTTCTTCCACTTCCGGTCGGCGGCGGCTCAGCCGGTGTTACCTGTTACTCGCCTCGGACCGCCGGGTCTCTGGAAGGCTGAGTGGCCCCAGGCCTCGATGTTGGAGGAGTCACCATTATGTTTCGTGTCAGATGAAAGCTTCAGGCCTCCTTAGGAGTTGGGTATTGACCTTTACTCTTTGAGGCGGTTTTTAACCTTTGATCTTTCTTCTGGCCGCTCCCTCGGACCGGCCTATTCCAACCCAGTTTCTGTTTGGAAAGAGGCTATCGCCTCTGGTGGAGAGGAAGAGAAAAGCAACCCGCGTTGAGGAATCGTTCAGGGCTCTCGGTTGTAGCAAAGCCTAGCTAATTACCCTTCATAATTAGAATTTTCTTCTCTACTACGGAGTGTTATAGACCCTCTTTCCACAGGAGGGGAAAAAAGAAAGAAGCTGGAATTCCCCTGCTGTCCTACGTCTTTGCATTATTGCCTCACTACCACTTTTGATCTTCAGAAGAAAACCCGGTGTCTTGTTCATAGTGAAGATTAGGGATAGATGGAATCAACAGAAAATTAATTTTTAACAAGAGTGAAAAAACTGTTATGTCCCCGAACCCCACCAAAACAACAACAAAGAATCGTATGTTGGTCATGTTGAAAACCGCAGTATTAACCTGAACAGAGTAGAGGTGACTATTACAAAATTTAATTGACAACATTTAAAACTACCCGGAAATTTTTTTCATTTTTACTAAAAATCGATCAGAGAATCAAATCTTGACCACGTTTTATATTACAAAATTTGACCTGGGAAAGTTGGGTTGAGTAGTAACAATGTTCACATAAGAAAGCTCCATGGTTTATGCTATCATCTTAAGTCAGACCTCAGTCGTAAAAATTTAAGCTAAGCCTATCCAAAATAAAATTTAATTAAAATAGAAATGAGGGCCGGGCGCAGTGGCTCACGCCTGTAATACCACCACTTTGGGAGGCTGGGGCGGGCAGATCACTTGAGGTCAGTTGTTCGAGACCAGCCTGGCCAACAAGGTGAAACCCCTTATTTACTAAAAATACAAAAATTAGCCGGGTGTGATGATGTACACTTGTAACCCCAGCTACTCGGAAGCGGAGGTTGCGGTGAGACTAGATCACGCTACTGCACTCCAGCCTGGGCAACAGAGAGAGCCTCTCTCAAAAAAATAATTAATTAAATAGAAATGGGAGAAAAATGTGAAGAATTTTAACTGCAACTTTGAAAGGTGATCAAGTAATTAAGGTTAGTAACAGGGTTCATCTCGGAAGATAACTGAAGAGAGAGGGGAAGAGACTTCCCCTAAAGTTTAGCATGAAGTTTTAAGGCACAACCAACACCCAGGGTGCCCAACTCCCAAATCACCACTATTAGACATCATTCTCCTTTGCTGACTCTAAAGCATGTTTTGACTAAGTTAAAATCTGCTGTTAAATTCTGGTCTAAAACGCAGCCGGGTGCAGTGGCTTACACCTGTAATCGCAGCACTTTGGGAGGCCAGAGGCGAGTGGATCACCTGAGGTCAGGAGTTCGAGACCATTCTGGCCAACATGGTGAAACCCCGTCTCTACTAAAAATACAAAAACTAGCTGCGCGTGGTGGCGTGTGCCTGTAGTTCCAGCTACTGGGGAGGCTGAGGCAGGAGAATCGCTTGAACCCGGGAGGCGGAGATTGCAGTGAGCCGAGATGGTGCCCCTGCACTCCAGCCTGGAGACAGAGTGAAACTCCGTCTAAAAATTAATTAATTCTGGTCTTTAAAAAAAAAAAAAGCCAAGTTTAAGCATCTTGAATTTTCCAGAGATCACTCCTATTCTGCTAATTTTCTCACACACATCCAAAGTTTAATGGATTCCTCAACTTGAGGAGTTCTCCATAAGGGGATGAGGTATACATTTAGAATGATATTTTGGTGTTGTGATAAAAATGCTCAATGAAGCCGGGGTCAGGGTAAGGGTGGGCAGGAAGTGATCTAAATTACTGATTCCCAAAGGTCTGTGTATGGACAGGTGGAAGTCGCTAACAAAGTTTTCCATGAGGATATGAGAAAAGTAAGCAATACATTTTTCATATATTTATCTGATTTCACATTATATTTCATTCTGTCATTAAAATGCTCTTTTAACTAGCCGGGCGACAAGGCGGGCGCCTGTAGTCCCAGCTACTTGGGAGGCGGAGGCAGGAGAATGGAGTAAACCGCAGAGGCGGAGCTTGCAGTGAGCTGAGATCTGGCCACTGCACTCCAGCCTGGGCGACAGAGCCAGACTCCGTCTCAAAAAAAAAAAAAAAAAAAATAAATGCTCTTTTATGAAATGGTGCCGATGGTAGGTGGTTTTGGTTTTTTAAATATTCTTGCTTCGTTAAAAGTTGAGCCTGGGTGAGGTGGCTCACGCCTGTAATCCTAGCACTTTGGGAGGCTGAGGCAGGCAGATCACAAGGTCAGGAGTTCAAGAACAGCTTGGCCAATATGGTGAAACCCCGTCTCTACTAAAAAATACAAAAATTAGCTGGGTGTGGTGGTGAGCGCCTGTAGTCCTAGCTACTCAGGAGGCTGAGGCAGGAGAATCGCTTGAACCCGGGAGGTGAAAGTTGCAGTGACTGAGATCGTGCCACTGCACTCTAGCCTGGGCTACAGAATGAGACTCTGTCTCAAAAAAAAAAAAAAAAAAAAGAAAGGAGTCTTCTAAACGTACCAAAGAGCAATTTCTGGCTCCTAGATCAGATGCATTCACTAAAAATATCAAAAGTGTAGAATAAAAATTGTAGACCTTGAGGGAAATATAGAGATCACCTAGTTCAATAATAATAATTGTATTTTTTTAATGCTTTGCAATTTACTTATGAGTCAAAGTCCCATTCTGTCACCCAGGCTGGAGTACAATGGCACCACCATAGCTCACTGTAGTCTGGACCTCCTGGGCTCAAGCAATCCCCCTGCCTCAAGCTTCCCCAGTAGCGAGGACTATAGGCAGGCACCACCATGCCTGGCTAATATGTCTTTTTTTTTTTTTTTAAACTTTTTGTAGAAATAGTGTCTTGCCTTGTTGCCCAGGCTGGTCTTGAACTGCTGGACTCAAGTGATCCTCATGCCTCATCCTCCCAAACTGCTAGGATTACAGGCATGAACCACTGTACTCAGCCTGCAATTTAGAGTACTTTCACATATGTCATTTGTGCCCCAGTAAGACAAAGTGACTTGTCCAAAATCATAGATATCTTAGTGGCAATGACAGGACTAGAGCCACAACTACTACCAAAAGAAAGAGAAAAGGGAAAGAGTAGAACACAAATTTGGACAATCATGTCCCAGGGATTACTTCTGTGTTCGTAGGGAATTCGAGATGAATTTTATTAACTTTTTTTTTTCTTGGCTGGGTGTGGTGACTCATGCCTATAATCCCTGCACTTTGGGAGGCTGAGATAGGAGGATCTTGTGAGGCCAGGAGTTCAAAACCAGCTTGAGCAACATAGACCCCATCTCTACAAAAGTGTTTTTAAATAATAAAAACAAAAACTGGTTTTTTTAAGCCACAGTGTTTACTCAAGGAACGGTCACTGGTAGCCAGAACATGCTTCAAGTAAAATGATAGAGATAAGCACAAGAAGTCTAGATGGATGCTAAAAACAGAAGGGTAGCCTGCCAATCTCTAGAATTGTTTACTGTAAGTAAGTAGAAAAATGCAATGCCTTAGAAACGTCCGTGTCCCAGGCCGGGCGCGGTGGCTCAAGCCTGTAATCCCAGCACTTTGGGAGGCCGAGACGGGC
>NW_012122932.1:3872788-3877743 GCF_000951035.1 Colobus angolensis palliatus
ATTATCTGCCTGCCTCAGCCTCCCAAAATGCTGGGATTACAGGTGTGAGCCACCAGCGTCAGGTGTTGTTTAAATCTTACATAGTCCTGTGCATAATCAGCATAAGGAAATTCACGGAGTGATTGAAAACATGAAGACATTAGAAATACGCAGTTGGGTCAGAGCGATAATGCATTCAGCCTGTTTTTCAGTCTTGGATAGTGATGCCATTTCTGTCCCTTTTTTTAATCAGTCCCTGTTCTCCCCCTCTGCATTGTCCATGGGGTTTTGTGAAAGTGGATTGCTGTATCTATGACAGTGTTTTGTGGTGGGCAGGTCTGTGCAAAAGTACCCCAAAGTCTAAGGAAGTTGGGATGCTGAAGAAAGAAGCTGACAAATACAATATTTTAGAAAGAAACATTTAATAAGAAATTATGAACAGAAGCAACGGAGTTCAAGGAACAGACGCCAAGATGGTAGATCCCCATGCCATTACCCACTAGACCTGGGGCTTATATACCACAGGGAAAGGAGTGGTTCAGATATGAGCTGTAGGACCATTGAAGTGGATAACATCAAAGTTGTTTGACCTAAGAGTAGGATTTACAGTAAATATCTGCGGTTACACAAGGAACAATAGATAAACTGGGAATTTTCAAGACTTCCTGGAACTGCAGTTAAACCAAAATGGTGGTTTAGTTTCCAAGATGGAGTTGCTTTGTTTGTTTATTTATTTATTTATTTATTCTTTTAATTACATTTATTTTAATGCTGAATTTACTCCCATGCCATAAGTTTTTGTTTCTTCTGGGATATCTTTTTCTTCTGGAAACAAAAACCTCCTCTTCTGGTTTCAGAACAATCTGTTCATTTTCAGTAAGGATCATCTCAATGTGGCAGGGAGAGCTCATGTATGGGTTAATCTGACCATGAGCTCTGTAGGTCCAGCAGCGCATCTTAGGTGCTTTCTTCACTTGGATATGCTCAATGACCAGAGAATATGCATCTAAACCCTTATGTTCAGCATTACTCTCTGTATTTTTAAGCATGTGCAACAAAAATTCAGCACTCTTTTTTGGCCACTGACCTTGTGTCCGGCCCCACTGCTTCACCTGGGCACACCTGCCAACTCCACCATTGTATCGTCGGAATGGTACGTACTGTTTCTGTGAAGTGATATCTTTCAGATACTTCGTGGCTTTTCGTATATACATACCCTTGATGGCCTGGGCAGTTTCACAAGTGTTCTTAAAGTGAACATGAAGATTGGAACCTCTTGATGTGCATGATTTCGTGGGGTTCTCCGGGTCAAGTGAATAGTGAACCATTTTCACAGATTACCTCAGGTGGACTTAGGGAAAGAGCTAGCTTGCTTGCTTGCTTGCTTCCTTCCTTCCTTCCTTCCTTCCTTTCCTTTCCTTTCCTTTCTTTCCTTTCTTTTCTTTTCTTTCTCTCTCTCTCTCGACAGGGTCTCGCTCTGTTGCCTTTGCTGGAGTGCAGTAGTATAATCATGGCTCACTGCAGCCTTAATCTCCCAGGCAAGCCTCTGCCTTAACCTCCCGAGTAGATGGGACCACAGGCATGTGCCACTGCACCTGGCCTAACATGGAGTTGCTTTAGCCTCTCATCCAGGAGGAGTTGCTTTAGCGTCCACAGTTGGCAACTTCAAACACATTTGAGACATTCTGCATATATTTCTTTCTTTTTATGGCCTCATTAACCATAAATGTATTTCAGTTAATGTTATTTTTTGAATCTGTGTATTCTTTTGATTCATATAGCTTCTAGATTCTAAAGATTGGTAAGTTCCATATGTTTACTACCCGATGATTTTTTTTTTTTTTTTTTTTTCAGTCTCACTCTGTCTCCCAGGCTGGAGTGCAATGGCACGATCTTGGCTTACTGCAACCTCCGTCTCCTGGGTTCAAGCAATTCTCCTGCCTCTGCCTCCCAAGTAGCTGGGATTACAGATGCCTGCCACCATGCCCGGCTAATTATTGTATTTTTAGTAGAAATGGGCAGAGATGGGGTTTTGCCATGTTAGCCAGGCTGGTCTCAAACTCCTGACCTCAGATGATCCACCCGCCTTGGCCTCCCGAGGTGCTGGGATTACAGGCATAAGCCACTGTGCCTGGCCGTTTTTTGTTTTGTTTTGTTTTTTTTAACTTTTTTAGAAATAGAGACGGGTCACAAGGTCAGGAGTTCGAGACCAGCCTGAAACAACACGGTGAAATCCTGTTTCTACTAAAAATACAAAAATTAGTTGGGCATGGTGGCTTGCACCTATAATCCCAGCTACTCAGGAGGCTGAGACAGGCAAATGGCTTGAACCCAGAAGGCAAAGGTTGTAGTGTTGTAGTGAGCTGAGATCCCGCCACTGCACTCCAGCCTGGGTGACAGAGCAAGACTTGGTCTCAAAAAAAAAAAAAACAAAAAACAAAAAGAAATACAGACGGGGGTCTCACCATATTGTTCAGACTGGTCTTGAATACCTGGGCTCAAGTGATCCTCCCGCCTTGGCCTCCTAAAGTGCTAGGATTATAGGTGTGAGCCACTGCACCCAACCAGACAACCTAATGATCTTTAAAAAAAATGTATATATGTGTGTATATATGTTTATATATGTATAAAATATTTACTGTTCTTTTTCTTATAAATGTGACATTTGAAAAATCTAGAAAATTTAGATAAATCAGAAAAAAACATCTCTTAGAGATAATCACCAAATGTTAACATTTTGCTGTATAAAATTCCAGCATTTTTCTATGCATATGTACATATGTGTATGTGTATCACTATATCTGCATATCACACTACTGCATTGTAGCCTGGGCAACAGAGCAAGACCCTGTCCCAAAAAATGTAAGTACGTATTTTATTTTTCATTTCTTAAAATTTGCAAAAACTGGCCAGGCGTGGTGGCTTACGCCTGTAATCACAGGACTTTGGGAGGCCGAGGTGGGCAGATCACGAGGTCAAGAGTTCAAGACCAGTCTGGCCAACATGGTGAAACCCTGTCTCTACTAAGAACACAAAAATTAGCCAGGCATGGTGGCACCTACCTGTAGTCCCAGCTACCCAGGAGGCTGAGGCAAGAGAATAGCTTGAACCCAGGAGGCAGAGGTCGCAAGTGAGCCAAGATCGCACCACTGCCCTCCAGCCTGGGCAACAGAACAAGTCTCCGTCCCAGTGAGGGGGCAAAAAAAATTTGCAAAAACTGATTATGGTGTACATTTTGTTTTGAGATCTGTGTTTTTCATGTAATGATTTGTCGGAGACCTGTTTCCATACAACTAATTTTCTGAAATATCATTTTTAATGTCCGTATGTTAGATATGAATCATATTGATGGAACAACATCTAACCAATCCTAGTTGAGTATTCTGGTTGTTTCCAAACTTTTGCTAATATAAACAAAGTAATGCTGTAATGAATATTCCTGTAGCTAAATCTTTGCTGGCATCTAAAATTAATTGGTTAGGGTATATTTCTAGAAATGCTACTCTTCTTAAAGTTCCTTGTATAATAAACAACAATTTCCAATTGTGTTTTGATATAGTTTGTGGTGATTAAACCCGTATTCATGGACTATTTAATCTTTTCATTTATCCTTACAGACTTAAAAGAGATTGTTAGGTTTTCTTTACTGACCAGCATATTGCTCTAAAACTCAATAAATTTAATTGTGCAATTCCCCTATTCTCTCTCTCCCCCCAATTTCAAAATCTCAAGAATTTTGCAAGTCTGTTGTTTGCAAGGATGTGCTGATGCTATTAAAAATGTCTGTTTCATGACATAGCTAACAAGACACATTTGTTGCCCGTTAGTGAAGCAACAAATCTGAGTTCTATAGATACTTAGATTCGGCGAAAGCAAGCAGCAGGGGGCAGGGGTGAGGAGAATGAGTTTCCTGGAAAAGAGAACAGATGTCTTCAAAATCAAAACTACAGTGAACCGAGTATAAGAAAAAGTAATCTCATGTCTTTTGTTTCACGCTTGTTGCCCAGGCTGGAGTGCAATGGCATGATCTTGGCTTACCGCAATTTCTGCCTCCCGGGTTCAAATGATTCTCCTGCCTCAGCCTCCCAAGTAGTTGGGATTATAGGCATGCGCCACCATGCCCGGCTAGGCTAATTTTGTATTTTCAGTAGAGACGGGGTTCTCCATGATGGTCAAGCTGGTCTTGAACTCCTGACCTCAGGTGATCCGCCTGCCTTGGCCTCCCAAAGTGCTGGGATTATAGGTGTAAGCCACCACTCCTGGCCTATTTTATTCTTAAAAATTATTTTGGGTGGGGGAAGAGAAACCAAATTATCCCTTTAGTTGATTATTTAAGGACAGATTAAATTATGTCAGAAAATGTTACCCTTGTGACCTTACCTTAAATATTTTCCTGGGCTTCAATGTTGTAATCTTTTAAAAGATAAGTCAGATTTTAAGAGTACTTTAAAAATATTGTGATACTGGCTGGGTGTGGTGGCTCATGCCTGTAATCCCAACACTTTGGGAGGGCGAGGGGGCAGATGACTTGAGCTCAGGAGTTTGAGACCAGCCTGGGCAATATGGTAAAACCCTGTTTGTACTTTCAAAGAAAAAAAAATTGTGCTATTACTGATGATGACTCCTATATTTTGAAGTAGAAGGAAGAAACTAACATATTCTTTGTCTTTTACAGCTTCTTAAAATTCAGATAAAATGTAAAACTCTGACAGGCAGATCTTGACTTGTGCTCCTTAACACTTAAATGTTAGGAAAATCAGATTCTCTAACCACGAATCATAGCAATAAATAGGTAGTTAGAAATTAGAAGAGGCTGGGCGTGGTGGCTCAAGCCTGTAATCCCAGCACTTTGGGAGGCCGAGACGGGCGGATCACGAGGTCAGGAGATCAAGACCATCTGGCTAACACAGTGAAACCCCGTCTCTACTAAAAATACAAAAAACTAGCCGGGCGAGGTGGCAGCGCCTGTGGTCCCA